>NC_040035.1:30785607-30870386 GCF_003713205.1 Coffea eugenioides | reverse complement strand
GCGGAGTACGAGAGCCAGTTTACCCGCCTGTCCAAATTCGCGCCTGAACTAATTATGACCGAACAACGACGCGTGAGGCGCTTTATTCAGGGCTTGAACGTGGAGATCCAGAAAGATCTCGCAGCGGCTCAAATTACTACTTTTAGCGAGGCAATGGAAAAAGCCCAACGGGTTGAGAGTGCACGGCTTCAGGTCCGAAACTTCCAGGCCAAGAAGCGTGGTTTTCCTGGGAGTACATCTGGACAAAGTGAGAAGAGTACTCCCTCGAAGTTTGGACGAGGATCAGGAGGTGGTCGACAATCGGGATCAGGCAGAGGGACTCCGTTCAGGGGCGGCCAAGCTGGGCGAGGACAAAGGGGAAACACCCAGAGTGGCTCGGCTTCGGCACCTCGTGGTCCCTGTGGGCACTGTGGAAAGACAAACCACACCGAGGACAATTGCTGGAGGAAACTGGGGAAATGTCTGCGGTGTGGAAGTGCGGACCATCAGCTGGCTACATGTCCGGTCCTGAAACAAGATGGAAAGGGGAGTCAGCTACCGCCGAGGACTAACACTGGACCAGCCAAGGGAGACGGGTCCAAACCTAAGGTGCCAGCTAGGGTTTATTCCTTAGAGCCCCATCAGGTCCCAGATTCTTCCGAGGTGGTGGAAGGTACGATCCCTATTTTCCACCGCTTTGCCAAAGTTTTAATTGATCCTGGTGCCACTCATTCGTTTGTTAACCCTGATTTCATGTGTGGCATCGATATAAAACCTGCTAGCTTACCATATGACTTAGAGGTTAGTACACCTACGGGGAATCAACGTTTGGTGACTAGTATGGTTTATAAGGATTGCGATGTATGGGTAGGAGAGAGGAGATTTTTAGGAGACCTGATTAGCTTGTCCATTAAGGGGTACGATGTGATTCTAGGTATGGACTGGTTAGCCAAATATAACGCCCAACTGGATTGTAAAACGAAAATAGTTGAATTTCGCATTCCTGGCGAGGCAACCTTAAGGTTAGATATAAGGGGTAGGTTAGCCTCATCTGCTCTCATTTCGGGCATTCGAGCTAGGAAACTGATAAGTAGAGGGGCGCAAGGATATTTGGCCTTTCTAATTAATACCCCTACGGATAAGTTAAAGGTAGAAGATGTAGCCATAGTGAGGGACTTTCCGGATGTGTTTCCTGATGAGTTAGTGGCCTTACCTCCGGAAAGAGAGATAGAATTCCGAATAGATCTGTTACCTGGAACCGCACCTATCTCGAAAACCCCTTACCGAATGGCGCCTGCAGAACTTAAGGAGCTTAAGTTGCAACTGCAAGACCTTTTGGAGCGGGGATTCATTCACGAGAGTGAGTCTCCTTGGGGAGCTCCGGTCTTATTTGTGAAGAAGAAGGACGGTACGTTGAGGATGTGTATTGACTATAGGGGACTGAACAACGTTACGATCAAGAATAAGTATCCACTGCCTCACATCGACGAGTTGTTTGACCAGCTGCAAGGAGCAGTGGTCTTCTCGAAGTTGGACCTCCGACAGGGGTACTACCAGTTGTTGATTAGGAAGGAGGACATTCCGAAGACTGCTTTCAACTCGAGATACGGGCATTATGAGTTTGCCGTTATGCCCTTTGGATTGACTAATGCTCCCGCCGCCTTCATGGACTTAATGCATAGGGTTTTTAAACCCTACCTGGACCGATTTGTCGTGGTGTTTATTGACGACATTTTAGTCTACTCCAAGTCACGCGAGGAGCATGAGAAGCATTTGAGAATGGTGTTGCAGACATTGAGGGAACATCAGCTGTATGCCAAGTTTAGTAAATGCGAGTTCTGGTTGGAGAGAGTAGCGTTTCTAGGGCACGTGATCTCCCACGAAGGTATTTCGGTGGATCCAGCGAAGGTTGAGGCCGTGACAAATTGGAAAAGGCCAGAAACTCCCACGGAGATTCGCAGCTTTCTAGGGCTAGCTGGGTACTACCGACGGTTTATTAAAGATTTTTCCAAACTGGCAGGACCTTTAACTGACTTGACAAAGAAGCATGGCCAGTTTATCTGGAACGGCCGATGCGAAACAAGTTTTCAAGAATTAAAGAAAAGATTGACCATGGCTCCAGTACTGGTCTTGCCCAATGGAGTGGACGGGTTTGTAGTATATGCGGATGCGTCGCGAGAAGGACTGGGATGTGTTTTGATGCAGAACCGGAATGTGATTGCTTTCGCCTCTAGAAAATTGAAGCTTCACGAGCAGAACTACCCGACTCATGATCTAGAATTAGCCGCAGTGGTGTTTGCTCTGAAAAAGTGGAGGCATTACCTATACGGGGTGACCTTCGAAGTGTTTTCGGATCACAAAAGTCTTAGATATCTTTTCTCCCAGAAGGAATTAAACATGAGGCAACGAAGGTGGATGGAGTTCCTGGAAGATTACGACTGTACGATCAATTACCATCCGGGAAAGGCAAATGTGGTAGCAGATGCCTTGAGTCGTAAGGTGCAAGTAGCAGGGCTAATGATTAAGGAGTGGGGTTTGCTAGAATCAGTGTGCGAGTGGAAACCCTGTCTAGGGAGCCATAAGGTGATATTTGGCAATGTTAGGGTTACCTCCACTCTACTGGAACGTATTAAAGAGGCACAAAAAGAAGATTTGATGGTACAGAAATGGAAAGAGAAAGTGGATAAGGGAGAAACTACGGACTTCAATTTGAGTCCTGAGGGTATTTTAAAGTACCGAAACCGAGTGGTGGTACCAAAGGATGAGGCATTGAAAGCAGAAATTCTGGAGGAAGCTCATAGATCTAAGTACACAATCCATCCGGGTAGCAGCAAGATGTATCAAGACCTGAAAGGAACCTATTGGTGGGACAATATGAAGAAGGAAATCGCGCAATATGTACAAAAATGTCTCATTTGCCAGCAAGTGAAGGCAGAGCATCAAAAACCATCGGGTCTGTTACAACCCTTGGAGATACCCGAGTGGAAGTGGGAAAACATTACCATGGACTTCGTTTCCGGTTTACCGAGGACGCAAAGAGGACACGATGCCGTTTGGGTGATCGTTGATCGATTAACCAAGTCGGCCCATTTCTTGCCGGTGAACATGAAGTATTCAATGGACAAGTTGACTCGACTGTACATGGATGAAGTAGTAAGATTACACGGTGTTCCTGTGAGCATCGTTTCCGATCAGGATCCACGATTTGTATCACGGTTTTGGCAGAAATTTCAAGAAACCCTGGGGACGAAACTCAACTTGAGCACGACCTATCATCCTCAGACGGATGGCCAGTCGGAACGGACAATTCAGACGCTCGAGGACATGCTACGAACGTGCATTCTGGACTTTGGAGGCAATTGGGGTCAGCACATGACCTTAGTCGAATTTGCATATAACAATAGCTTCCATTCGTCAATTCAAATGGCTCCGTATGAAGCTCTCTACGGACGCAAATGCCGCTCACCGATTTACTGGGATGAAGTTGGTGAAAAGAAAGCACTAGATCCGGCAACCATTCCATGGATGGAAGAGGCTCAAGAGAAGGTCAAGTTGATAAGGCAACGGATCCAAACCGCTCAAAGTCGCCAAAAGAGCTACGCGGATAATCGAAGAAAAGATTTGGAATTTGAAGTTGGAGACCATGTGTTTCTAAAAATCACACCTTTACGAAGTTTTACAACGGGCAAAGGAAAGAAACTTCAACCGCGGTACGTCGGACCTTACAAGATCCTGCAGAGGGTTGGAGCGGTCGCGTATCGATTGGAACTACCGTCTAGTCTTTCTCGAATCCACGACGTATTTCACGTCTCGATGCTAAAGAAGTACCATCCTGACCCATCTCATGTTTTACAACCGGAGGATATCGAAGTAGATGAATCACTGGCCTATGAAGAGAAACCGGTCCAAGTGCTCGATCAAAAAGTCAAAGAGCTCAGAAACAAGCGGATTTCATTAGTGAAGGTGTTATGGAGAAACCACGGAGTTGAGGAAGCCACCTGGGAGATGGAAGAGGAAATGCGACAGAAATACCCAAACCTTTTCGGGAAGTAAGGTGAGAAATTTCGAGGACGAAATTCTTTTAAGGGGGGGAGAGTGTGAGAACCCGTAAAACCTTAATATGTTCCTAGGGTTTATTTCCCTTTAATTGCATGTTTTCTGCATTTTCTGGCTTAGAAATATTTTCTTAGTGGATTTTATGAGCAATTATAGTTTTAAGATGATTTTTCTAGCATTGGAGAATTTTTAGAAAATTAAGAGTAAATAGTGGACGTGGGACCCACTAGTGCGAAAAGTTCGGAAAAATTCGGCCAATAAGGTTAAGTTTCGGATACTGTTTAAAATTTATCGGGTGTTAAGTGATAAGTAGAATGTGTGAAGTGATTGATGTGAGAGAGGAAAGAAAGATAAGAATGCATTTATGGAGGTGACAAGTGTCACCTCCTCATTGGAAGTTTTTTAAGAATTACTATTCCTAATTTTGACTTTCTTGACCAAAGGTTAAATATCTCAAAAAAATCATAAAAATTCACCATTTCTTACCTTGTGTTGGCCGGCCATCCCAAGCTCAAGAAGGAGAAGAACTTCATCATTTTTCAAGCTTCCAATTGATCCAAAATCCTCCAAATCAAGTGCTTAAGTTAGTTCTACTCCATAAAAACTTTCCTTCTAGTGCTAGTTAGTTGCTTGGTGAACTTTGTTTGAAGGACTAAGGTGTTCAACATCCCTCTCTCTCTTGATTTCTTGGTAAGTGTTGCTTGAACCCCTTACTACCTCTAATAATGCTTATTTTGTGCTTGATGGGGGCATGAGTGAAGGAATATGTGATTTACCCCTTGATTTGGCTTGTTTTGGTGAAGTTTTCATTTATTGGGAATTTTTCTGGTTTAATTGGATTATGATGGTGTGGTTGTTTGTGATGATTGGCAATGGACTATTATGGCTCTAGTGGATGTGAAATGTGGTTAAATGCAACTAATTTTGGATTTGGATGGAAAATTGGCAAGTTAGGGTTTGAAAGTCCCCAATTCTGTCCGGTTTTAGATCACTAGGTTAGAGGCCGAATTAGACTTTGCTCAAAACATGAAAGTTGTAGGTATTGATGTGATGGAGATGCCTGTAAAATTTCAGGTCAATTGGATTAGTGCAGAATGAGTTATGACGAAATTACTGTAGCTGTTCTGCTTTGGACAGAATGCGAAAACTGCGATAGTGATTGGCCATTTTGACTGGTTTTGGTTTGGATGTTGAAGTTGATGTCTTCTGATGAACTGTAGCTGAATGTCTTAGCTAACGTATGCCTTTGGAATTTCGGTATTTGGACTGGTATGGACTGAGATATACCGATTACAGTTTTCTGTGTTTTGCAAACCTGTTTTGGTAATTCTGGTTTAGTATTTTGCAATTTTGACCTAGTTAAGCTAGGAACTAGATTGAGTGCCCTTCTACATTGTTGTAGCCCTGTTTCATAGCTTCGAAATGGTGGGTCTTACACCCCCAACCGATAAACGTAGTGAAATTTACGCCATTACCGCATTCTACGCTCAAACACGGTTTTTCTATCGAGGCTTAAGTTAAGGCCATATATTAATTTCTGGTTTGCTATCTTGCCTACTTATGCATGTGAAACCCTATTGGGGTTGTGTTTAGTATTGTTTGATGACTCGTTCTCGAGTCTCATTGCATTTGTTGTGTGATTCTAGGGCGTGACGGTAGCTCACGGCGTCTTGGTGATCACGGTGTATGAAACACCATTTTCTTACTTGGTGAGTATACTACTCACTAAATGGTTACTATGTGGCTTTGCTAAATGTTTATGTGATGCCTTGAAGGCTTACTTGCATATTGGAATTGATTAAGGTGAGGGTGTACTTGACCGCCCTCACCTCTTTTGATATTGTCACTGAATGGCTACCGTTTTATTGCATTACTGAACTGGATATATTGGTTGGTGAATTCCATTTCATGGAAACTGAATTGATGTCATTTGGACAAATGTCCAACGGCCTTACTGCATTTATGAGCTCAACCCCGTATGGTAGTTAATTGGATCGAGCCGGCGAGGGCTTGGTCGTGAAAATTATCATGCCACGGGGACTGTACTGGGGAACCTTGTGGTAATGAGACCCTTGGTTCCGGTAAACTCGAGTATTACCAAAAACTACTGAATTGGAGTGCGGGCCCGGTTGGGGTATGTTTGGTGGAAGGAATGGAAGTATAGTGAGGTCTACGGTTTGGTACTCGTACCATTGACGGAGGGTCAATGCAATTGGATCAAGATGGCAAGCGTGGAATTGGGCTCTTGAGAGCCGACCGTATCCTTTTACCGCTTTGCTTCATTGCTTAATTGTGCACTTTAAATGAAGGTTCACTCTTATATGAATTTGATTGCTTAATGGGTGGTATACCACTGGGCCTTGGCTCATTCCGTGTTATTTGTTTTCCTTACAGGAATATAAATGCTTTTGAAAATGGACTGGATAGTCAATTGCCATACTGAGCTTGTACATGTCTTTTGTATCGCTCTCGAAGTGAAACCCTAATGTAACGGGTTCATTTCCTTTTGATAGGCAAATCGAATGTGTACTCCTTAATGAATGGTTGGCATGCCATTATGGATGTAAATGATGATTTCCATTGTATATATATGTTTATATGTTGAATTGATGTTTGGATGAACTTCGGAGCGAATCGGCTTTCAAACGGCAAAAGAAAAAATTTTGGCAAAAGCTCACTGGCCTGAATCCGGCCAGGAATCCGGCCAGAAACTGGCCGGATTGAAGGCCGGATTGCCTTAGAAATTGGAAACCCGGCCAGTTGCTCACTGGCCGGTATCCGGCCAGACAATCCGGCCGGAATATTGGCCGGATTGCCGGCCGGATTGGGTGGAACTTTTGAGAAAAATCGAGTTGCTCACTGGACAGTATCCGGCCAAGAATCCGGCCGCTAATCCGGCCAGATTCCGGCCGGATTCTGGCGTGTCCAGCACTATTCATTTCGGTTTTCAATTTTCGTTTTTTTTTATTTTGTGTTTTCTGACTTGTTTGCGCGCAATGGTATGTTCCGGAACGTTATAGAACGACGTTAACTGTACCGTAGTCCTGGCGAGAGCTGGGCAGGCAGTCCGCTAACCCCTTTGGTTCGCCTTAGGGGAAGGTGGGGCTGTCACACAAAGCCCTAACAAGAAATGTTTAGATTTGATTTAAAGTTTACTTGTTTCTTTTTCGCTAGAGTGATATTCAAGCTAATGAAATTGACATTCTATCTTAGGAAGTCCCTTTTGTGCTAAGAAAAAAATGACCTAATTTCTATAATTGAAATTTTTTTTTGTACATCAGTTTTATCAAAGATTTTGAGAATTAGGTCAAGTATGGTAGAAAGTTTTAAACTTTTTTTAGAAATCTTATCTAAGTGTTTAAACTTTGAGGAAAATTCTATTGCTCTCGTTGGGGCACTATTCACTCAATTTTTATCTCTAAATAATGATAGTTTTTAAAATTTTAATAATTAAAATTGTAACAATCTAAGGGTTCAAATCACTAATTTCACCATACAACTGTGAATTTATCTTTCAGGTATGATATCCTAAAAAGAAGGTAGAATCTCCCAAACTTTGAATTTCATATACCTTGTAATGATTAAGTTCGGTTTTTATATTTTAATCGCAAGAGCTTTGATTGTCTTGAACTTTCTCCACTGATTAGCATTTCACATTCAAAGTGCGTTAAGCTTAATAAGGCGACAGTATTGAAAAGTTCAAGGCTGAAATACTTCCTCAAAATGATCATCAAACTTCAACATAATTTATTTGCGAATTTTGTATAAACAAGTTTACTGGAGTTATTGTGTTGATCTTCTCGGGTCTACTAATATTGAGTATATGCAAGTCTCGCTTTCGAAAGTTTATCTGGAACTTGTGAATTCCAACAGTATATAAACCAAAAATATATAACTGCGTGCTACATGACGTGCTGCAATACTTCTTTCCCTAATCATTTGAATTTTCTTGAGTTTCTGAGTGAAACTTTAGAATGGTATCAATTTACTAAAACATTCCTTCTGTGTCTACCAATTGCTCGACCACATATATCTGACTTTGGGAAAGAAAATCAACATTAATATGACATAGGCAATATAATTAATCCCAACATTGGAAAAAATTTGGAAAAGAGTAATAGGAATGTCAAAAATTCATAAATAAAGTATAAGTTCTAGAGAATTAGTAGATAAGGTATGGGTTACTATTCATAAATTATAAAAATACATTTGTTGTAGGTAAAATTACTAATTTACCTTTATTTACACATAGTGGCGCTTGAATGTGCACATACATTAATTTGTAACCTACATATATGTACATCATATGTGCACATTCGTGTGTGTGAATGTGTATGTATATGTGTGTGTCTATATACATACATACATATATATATATATATAAATGGATTTAAATGTGGAAATGTGGATGTACACTTATACTTAGTAAGACACACATTATTTTTCATTAAAATGTATGTGTCAATTCAATAGAGTGCAGATTATTATGAGAGTAATTTAATTATTTAACAATAAATTTATTAGTTATTTTAATTCAAAAACAGTAATTCATATTTCATTAACAAATTTTCTAAAACTAACACCCTACTTATAAACTTTCAATTTCCTTGTTCCCTCTTTTCAAAATTTCCCCTAAATATTTTTGGCTACTAAAATTTGACATACATACCAAAGGATGTATTCTATGTTTTCTTCATCTTCACTTGACATGAAAAATGCATTACAGTATATTTAAGATCATCAAACTTAATCAGTCTCAAGCATGCTAATTCACAATGCAATTTAAGGATTGAGGTTTTCAATAATTGTAAAAATTGGAAATAGTTTGTGGTGGTAATTTCACTATTTAAAAAAGTTAATGGTATGGACTGAAGGTTGGGAAAATTTTAGAAGTGTAGAAGCACTCACCAGTGAACAGTATCTTTTATAGCCACATGCTGCTCTCTACTCTCTTGTTGTCTAAATTTGCTATTTTCTTTTTTTTTTGGTAAGAAAGAGATTGAAATTAACTAAAAATTAAAGTGTACACCTTCTAGTTTACAAAATGAGGAAGATAGAGTCCTCTAAGGTCCTCTTCTAATAATTTCAAAATACGAGGAGTACAAGTATAATTGTTGAATTCTTGCTCTTGCTTTGCACCTAATCTTGCCAAAAAATTAGCACACCTATTCACTTCCCTGTAGATGTTCTTAATAGAAACTACTTGAAAACTCTGCATAATGGTCCTGCAATCCAAAATAATAAGAAAGAGTTGATGAGTGTTAGCTGCAGAGTTATTTAATAAATCAATAATAACTTCGGCATCATACTCAATTTGTAATTTTGATATGTTCAAGGATTCGGCTAGTATAGCCCATCTCTTAAAGCCCAAGGCTCAGCAGCCAAGTTAGTTTTAACCCTCCATATTCTTGATGAATCCTCCTCCCTATTCTCCATTATGATTGCCATTGATACCACTTGCTCTAGCATTGCAAGGATTACCCAAAGAAGCTCCGTCCGTATTAAACTTGAAAAACTAGGGAGCAGGAGGCTCCCAATTGATGAGAATTTGTTGTTTTTCCTTTATACTTGCACAGCTTTTTGGCCTTACGAATAGGAATTCTGATGCTAGAGAGAGTATCTTTCTTAGAGGATTTGTCCATTCAAACTGTGGTTCAAATACAATTTTGTTCCTTTGTTTCTATAAATTCTTGCATCCAAAGGCAACTAAGGTACCCCATTGGACTTGAAAGTAGGAAGAGTACTAGGAGCTTAGACAAGCATTCTTGAGTCTACTAGAGAATGATGGATTCTAAGGAGACATGATATGTCTTGGAACTCCCATGCTATTCCAGAAGATCTTTGCTTTAGGACAGTTGAAGAGGACATGATCAGTGTCCTCTCTTGGATAGTTGCAAATTAGGCATGATTCTTCTTGGACAATTTCTCTTCTAAATAGATTCTATTTGGTGGCAATCTTGTCCATGCAAGCCATCTAGAGAAAATGCTTTATTCTGTTGCTGGCTATAACTTTCCAAGTCTAGTTGGGATTGTGTTCTTCTCTATTGTTCACTGCTCCTTTGGCCAATAACTCAATGTTGGATTTCATAGAGAAAACCCCATTGGGGTTTGCTTTCCATCTAGTAAGGTCTATTATAGTAGGAGTTAAAGGCCTAGGAATAACTTTAATAACCTCACTTATTTCCTGAGGAAGAGGAATAGAAGAGCAGCTGAGGTTCCCAAATAATCCAAGTCCAAATGCTTTGGATACTGGCATGTTTATTCATTTCATCTTAGTGGGCCAGCAATTACCTTTTTAAAGGGATCTAGGCTTGTCCCATCATTCCATAATCTTATAGTATTTCCATCTCCAATGGTCCAGGCTAACCTTTTATTGTATAAATCTTCCCCTAATTTGAGATATCTTTTGTTCACTGACCCTCCTTTCTCCTTCAACACAATTTTTTTAGCTTCCTTGGAGGTTTCTTCGTTTATGTATTCTTTAGTCAATATTTTTTACCACAGTCTGACATTTTTTCCCTAAGTCTCTAGCACATCCTTGCCATTGCAGCCTTATTAATATCAGCTAGTTTCTTGAGTCCTAATCCCCCCATTGACTTAGGTTTATTTATGGACTCCCAACCTACTAGGTGCACAAGGAGATTTAGGAAAGCGTATATTTTGAGAATAGAAAGTAGTAACAGCAGTAGAGACGTACTGTACTATTGCTTTTCTCCCAGCAAAACAAAGAAAGTTTGCTTTCCATCTAGCAAATTTAGATCTTATTCTATCCTGAATAAAATAATAGGAATTTTTTGAAATTCTAGAATGGCATATAGGGATGCCCAGATATTTGCCAAGGTCAAGAGTGCTACTTATTCCTAGCCATGAGGGAACTTTGTTTTGACTGTTGGGAGGAGTATTTTTGGAGAAGCAGACTCTAGATTTTTGGAGACTTATGGTCAAACCAGAGGAAAGGCATGATTCATCTAGAGCTGACTTGACAACTTCTATTGATGATTGTTTGCAGTTGGAGAAAAGGATAATATCATTTGCAAACATGCAATGGGACACTTCGGGTCATGATCTTCCAATTTTAAGAGGGATCCATTTCTTTTGAATCACAATTTTTTTAATGAGTAGGGAAAGAAACTCCATGCAGATAAGGAATAGCTATAGAGAAACGGGGTCCCCCTACCTAAGACCCCTAGAAGAAATGATCTATTCTGTGGGGGAGCCATTGACTAGTATAGCCATCCTAGTAGAAGTAACATAGTTTATAATCACTAAAATAAGCTTAGCAGGGAATCTAGAATAAAATAGATTTTCTCTGATAAAACTCCATTCCAATTTATTATAAGCCTTAAAAATGGCTTCTTGTGCTATAAAAATATTGTCTGACCCCTTTCTGCTTGGTATGAAGCTGGTTTAGATTAGACAGATAAGAGAGTTCATAAGAGGCCTAATCCTATTGACCAGGACTTTTGAGCGGATATTATATGTGGAATTGCACAGGTTAATGGGTTTGGAGTATTTAATACTCTGTAGATTGTTGTTTTTTGGAATGAGACAAAGAAAGGTATCATTGATGCCCTATGGTAATGTATGACCTTGAAAGGTTTTTTGAATCCAGGAGTATATTGAATTTTTCACCTCAGACCAGTAATTTTGGTAGAAAGCAAAGGGGTGTACATCTAATCTTGGGACTTTAAAAGGCTTTAGATATTTGATAGCTTGATCTATCTCTTTCCATTCTAGGGTAAGTTCCAAATTAGAAGAGGTAAACCAATCAATCTTCTTGGAGAAGGCATGAAAGGATTTAGGGTTCCTAAAGGAGTAGATGTTCCCTGAAGTGAACAGGGTGTTGAAGAAGGATTGGATATGCATTTTAACATTTGCAGTCTCATTGAGTCATTCACCAACAGAATTCTTGAGAAAAAGGATCTTATTGCTTCATCTTCTATAGATAGTGGTGTTTTGAAGAAATTTGGAATTCAAGTCATTCCACATGACACTATCAATTTTGGACTTCATGGATCATAAATCTTTCTCATTCCTTAGAATTTGGTTATGTGAGAACCCGAAATTTTCTTAGTTTCTAAGCATTATATTAGTTATTTGTACATATTTTCTATGTTTTCTTTATTATATAAATATTCTAGATAATTTTTACGAGTGAATATAGTTTTTAAATCATTTTTCTAGTATAAGTTAATTCAGGAGATATTAGAAGTGTGTAGTAGACGTGGGACCTGCTAGTGCGTTAAGTGCGATAAATTTGGCCAATTAGGTTAAGTTATGTATACAGGGATTAATTTACTAGGTGTTAAGAGGTAATTAAAGATTATTTAAATGGATTAATTTTGGATAGACAAAAGGATAGGTTTAAACCCAAAAGGTGCTAGGTGTAGCGACATGGTTGGATGTTGGACTTTGACCATCTTACTTTACCTTTACCAAATATCAAAATTGACCTAAAATTCATCTTCATTTTCTCTATCTTGGCCGAGGTTCATAGAGAGAATAAACAAGAGAAAGCTTCAACTACTTCTTCTATTTCTTGCACACATCTTGTGATTCAACCACCAAAACTTTAAGTCACTCCATAAAAATCCTTTGCTAGGTAGGATTAAAAAAGGTGGTGGAGTTGGTTTGGAGGAGGAAACCCTAAGCTACTACCTTTCTTAAGGTGTCAAGGTATTTTGTTTAGAAACTCATTGTTTGTTCCTAATAATGATTTATTAGTGACTTATGTTAGCTAAATAAGTTGTTTTGTGAAAGATTTCATGATTTTTAGTAGAATTTGATAAATTTCTGATTTATTAGTGATTTTTCTGATTTTATATGATCATTGTTGGTTGGCCATGGATGATGGCTTGATATGGTCTAAAGTGGAGTTTTGGTGTGTTAGTTGTAGTTATTTGCGAAAAATTTCAGTTTTGTGCGAAAATTTCAATTTTAGGGTTTCAATTTGGGGCTTTTCTAGGGTTTATTGTGGAACTCTTGATTTGGCTAAGATTAAAGGGCATTGTAACCCTAATAAGGTGTATTGAATAGCTTATGAATTATAGTTGTAATTGTGGTTGTGTTGGATAAATATAAATGATTATTTATAGGATGGAAAAGTTGGAAGTCTAGGGGAAATGCTGTCCAATTCTTAAGTCTAGGTGATTTCATGGTATTGGCTTGTTGTGAGTGGAAATAAGTGACTTTGGGAGTTGTCTAAACCTTTGGCACCAAGTATTCCTTATTTTCATTTCTAAGTTCTACGTGGCCTTGTATTAGTAGTTATTGATTAAGTTTATGCCTCGTGTTCGAGTCCCATTGTGTTATCTTGATTGTTATAGGGCGTGCCGGTGATCCAAGGCATACGTTGAGTGAAAACTTGTGAAATTTCTTTGTTTGAAGTGGTGAGTGTTACTACTCACATGATTGTTATTTCATGATTTTTATACTTGAAATCTATAATTGGACTGCTTATGATTACCGTTTGTTCTAGATGAGCCGATGGTGTACTTTATCACTCTCGTATTCTATGGCTTATTGAATCGTCCACTGTATCACTTGCAATTCTCTTAATTGTACTTGAACTGGTGTCGTTTGGACACGTATCCAACGACCTTTACTGTTATCTCTGAGCTCAATCTCATTGGAAGTCAATTGACTCGAGCCAGTAAGGGCTTGGTCGAGGAAAAATTGACAAGCCATGGGGACTGTTTTGGAGAATCTTTGGGTATGAGACTCATGATTCCGGTATACTCGAGTATTGCCATTTCTGTTTTACTTGGTGTTCGGGCCCGGTAAGAGGTATGAGTGGTGGACAGAAATCGGAGTAAAGTGGAGTCTACGATTATGGTTAATCTTTATACATTGATGGAGAGTCAATGAGGTGAGAACAAGTACGGCAAAAGAGGAAAAGGGCTCTTGAGAGCCATTCGTATCCTTTTACTCATTATTGTTGCTTGGTGTTGGTTTTGCTCTCTTGATGAACGTATTTGAATTGAGTATCATTGTGTTTATGTGATCCTTGAATGCTTGAGTGATGGTACCTCATTGGGCGAAAGTTCACTCTGTTAAATTTTATTTTCCTTACAGGGAACAATCTTTTGGGCTTGTGATAGTTTGAAGAACGAGTTGAGCTAGTATAGATATTCTTTTGTATAGCTCCTCGGTAGTTGGAAACCCTAGAAGTACTTGATTCCAATGTATCTCTTTTGAAGTGTAATTTTACAAGTGTATGTATATATGAAAGTGTTTAAACATGATCACATGTTACATTTGGTTTGGAAATGTTCCTCTCTAGTGTTATATGAAGTTAATTGTTCTTGATTGGGTTGCGGACAAACTTAGAATTTGAATGAAGCAGGGAAAAAATTTTGGCGGGAAACTGTGCAGGAGAATCCGGTTGCAAATCCGGCCAGTTCTTGGCCGGATTGTCAGTCGGATTGACAGGGGAATTTTGGAATCTGGTGGAGTGGCTACTGCCTCCAATCCGGCTAGGAATCCAGCTGGATTGTGACGTGGCAGTCACTATTCACTTTCCATTTCGATTTTCATTTTTCCGTTTCGTGATTGTCGATTTGTTTAAGCGCGTTAATGTATTCCGGAACGATTTGAGTTGTGTATAACCGTCTTAGTAGTCCTGGCGAGAGTTGGGTAGACAGTTCGCTGACCCCTTTGGTACGTCTTAGGGGAAGGTTGGTCTGTCACAGTTGGTATCAGAGTCTAGGTTAGAAATGACTTAGACAAGTTTAAATTTTGCTTCTTATGACCTGTGGGGACTGTGTCAAAATGCCGTTAAGTGTGATTATATTGTCTAAGATGTAAAATTTCACTATCCTTGTAGGTTATGGCTGAAACGAGTGGAGAGGGTGGAAGCGAGCCGCCTCGGCGGCGCATACGCGTCATTGATTACCAAGAGAGACCTGGAGGTCCGATCCAGTTTTGGTTTACTGCTAGTCGGATTCGGCGCTGTAACCATTGGCAGAATTACTCCTATATCGACCATGTGGTCGAGACGGTACTAAATGAAAGAAGAAGGCTTAGATGTGCCGCCGCTAGAGATCACACTGAGATGCTTAGACTGAGGGGCATCATGAGGATGCAAGCGGACCGAATTGGGGAGCTCCAAGAGGACATAACCATGGAGCAAGAGCGAACGAACACCCTTAGAGAGCAGTTACAAGTGGTTAACCATCGTCTTACGAATGTGGTGAGGGAAGTTAGAGATTGTTCTGGCGGCATCATTAACGAGTGTGAGGTGCTAATCCAAGGAGTGATTGGCGCCAATGCGCAAGTGGAGGCTTCTAGTGACGGAACATCTGGAGAGGGGAGCACCCCTAGTTCTAGCCAAAGGGGAGAGTCAGTGGGCTCCGTGGGGAACTAGGCTAGGGCTCCTTTGAGCTAAGTTTTGATTCCGTGGGAGGAGTAGTTCAGGGGAAGAACTTTTAGCTAGTCGTTTTGTATGTTTGGACTAGCTTTGTAAATAGCACTTTTGATGATTCCGTGATCTCATGAAATTTCTTTTGTTTGTATCTGGCTGGTTGTTACTGTGTAACTTGTTTGATATGGTTGTGTTATGTGTATATATATGTTTGATTTGTGAGTAGCTCTTGTTCCTTGCGTATGCTTACATCTATCTTTAATGTTATATTTATGTTTCGGCCCTAGATTGGTTAATTTCGATGGAAGGAACCCGTAGTGGACGAGGTCGTGGTCGCGGAATTAGGCAACCCTCGAATGAAGGGGGTAACCAAGAACCAATACTTGAACCGAATTTTGAACCTACGGTCGATCCGAATGTTCAAGTAGCCATAGCGATCCAACGAATGACCGACTTGTTTGCTCATGTAGTGGAGCATCAGGGTCAAAACCCTAATCCCCAACCCGAAAACGCTGGGAACCTTGGTAATTACGTGGAGAGCGAGGATAGGGCTCTCGAAAGGTTTCAGAAATTTTTCCCGCCAAAGTTTAATGGCTGGCCAGATCCAGATGTGGGCGAGAGATGGTTGGAAAAGATGGTAGACATATTTGCTGCCCTGCACTTACACGGAAGAGAGGCATGTGACTTTCGCTATCTTTCAACTGGAAGGGGCAGCCCGTTCTTGGAGGAACGTAAAAGACAAAAATGGCAAAGAGAACAAACGCCAAGGACGTGGGTGAATTTCATGAGGGAGTTCAAAGCTAAGTTTTTCCCTCCTCTGATTCAAGAACAAAAAGAAAATGAGTTTATTCGGTCCGGCAGCGGACCCAGACCGTAACCGAGTATGAGAGCCAATTCACTCGATTGTCTAAATTTGTTCCCAAATTAATTGTAACCGAACAACGAAGAAGGCTCAACGAGTGGAAAGCGCCAGGCTACAAGTGAGAAACTTCCAAGCAAAGAAGCGAATATTTCCTGGCAGTAGCTCAGAGCAGGGAGATAAGAGTACCCTTCCCAAGTTTGGAAGGGGAACTGGAGGAGGAAGACTGCCGGGAGCGTCAAGAGGGGTTCCGTCAAGAGGTGGCCAATTTGGGCGAGGCCAAAGGGGAGGTTCCCAAGGAGGTTCGATTTTTGCATCTCGCGGTCCCTGTGGGTATTGCGGAAAGTCAAACCACACGGAGGATAATTGTTGGAGGAAGGAAAGAAAGTGTTTGCGCTGTGGGAGTGCAGACCACCAAATAGCCAATTGCCCTGTTTTGCCACGAGACGGTCTATCACTAGACGGAAAGGGAAGCCACCAACCGACGAGGACCAATTCTGGACCGGCTAAGGTGGAAGGGACCAAACCTAAAGTGTCGGCTCGAGTGTACTCGCTAGAGCCACAACAGGTCCCTGACTCTTCTGAGGTCGTAGAAGGTACGATCCCTGTATTCCACCGATTTGCGAAAGTTTTAGTAGATCCAGGTGCCACTCATTCATTTGTTAACCCCAATTTCATGTGTGGAATTGATATAAAACCTGTTAGTTTATCTTATGACCTTAAAGTTAGTACTCCTACGAGGGAACACCGTTTGCTCACTAGTATGGTTTATAAGAATTGTGAAGTTTGGGTAGGAGAGAGAAAATTGTTAGGGGACTTAATAAACTTGTCCATTAAGGGGTATGATGTAATTTTGGGCATGAATTGGTTAGTTCGGTATAATGCTCAACTCGATTGTAAGAGAAAAGTAGTTGAATTTCGTATTCCTGGGGAGGCGACCTTAAGGTTAGATATAAGGGATAAGTTAGCCTCATTTGCCTTGATCTCGAGTATCCGGATTAGGAAATTCCTGAGTAGAGGGGCACAAGGGTTCTTAACTTTTCTAATCAATACCCCTACCGATAAACTGAGGGTAGAAAATGTACTCGTGGTGAAAGAATATTCAGACGTGTTTCCTGATGAGTTAGTAACCCTACCTCCAGAGAGAGATAGAATTCAAAATTGATTTGTTACCGGGAACATCACCTATCTCTAAGACCCCATATCGGATGGCCTCTGCCGAATTTAGGGAGTTAAAGTTACAGTTGCAAGACCTATTGGAGCGAGGATTTATTCGAGAGAGTGGATCTCCTTGGGGAGCCCCTGTGCTGTTTGTGAAGAAAAAGGATGGGAGTTTGCTGGTGTGTATAGACTATCGGGGGTTGAATAATGTAACAGTTAAGAATAAATACCATCTGCCCCATATCGATGACTTGTTTGACCAGTTGTAAGGAGCAGTGGTCTTTTCGAAATTAGACCTCCAACAGGGATACTATCAATTGTTGATTAGGAAGGAGGACGTACCCAAAACTGCCTTCAATTCTAGATACCGGCATTTTGAGTTCGCAGTCATGACCTTTGAACTGACTAATGCCATGCTGCCTTCATGGATTTGATGTATAGGATTTTTAAGCTCTATTTGGATCGATTTGTAGTGATATTCATTGATGACATTTTGATTTATTCAAAAAATCGGGAGGAACATGAGCAGCATCTGACGTTGGTCTTACAGACCCTGAGAGAGCACCAGTTATACGCAAAGTTTAACAAATGTGAGTTTTGGCTGGAGAAAATCTTTTTCTTGGGGTATGTGATTTCAAAAGAAGGTATCACGGTAGACCCGGCGAAAGTAGAGGCAGTGACTGAATGGAAGAGGTCAGAAAATCCCACTGAGATCCGTAGTTTTCTAGAGTTGGCTGGGTACTATTGGCGTTTTATTAAGAACTTTTCCAGACTTGCCGGCCCTTTAACCAACCTGACGAAGAAAAATGGTCGTTTTGCATGGGATACCAGGTGTGAAGCTAGTTTTCAAGAGTTGAAGAGAAGATTAACCATGGCTCCCATTCTAGTTTTAACTAATGGAGTAGATGGTTTTACTGTTTATACCGATGTCTCGAGGAAAGGTTTGGGGTGTGTGTTGATGCAAAATAAGAATGTGATAGCCTTTGCCTCTAGAAAATTGAAAACCCACGAGCAAAACTATCCCACCCATGACTTGGAGTTAGCTGCAGTTGTCTTTGCTCTGAAAAAGTGGAGACACTACCTGTATGGGGTAACCTTTGAGGTCTATTCCAACCATAAGAGTCTTAAGTACCTCTTCTCCCAAAAGGAATTGAATATGATGCAACACCGATGGATGAAATTCTTAGAAAACTATGACTGTACAATCAACTACCATCCAGGTAGGGCTAACGTAGTAGCTGATACCCTAAGTCGGAAGACTCAAATATCTAGGTTAATGGTCAAGGAGTGGGAAATGTTAGGAGCCGTTGGTGAGTGGAATCCTAGGTTGGAACGTAAGAAGATAACCTTTGAAAATATTCGTGTGACATCCACACTATTGGGTCGAATCAAAGAAGCCCAAACTGAGAATCCGATGGTTCAGAAGTGGGTGAAAAAGGTGGAGAAAGGGGAAATTCCTGATTTTAACCTGAGTTCTGAGGGAGTTTTGAGATTTAAGAATCGAATAGTTGTGCCTAGGGATGAGAATTTGAAAAGGAAGATTCTGGAGGAAGCCCATCGATCAAAATACACCATCCATCCGGGTAGTGATAAGATGTATAAAAACCTACGACGGTTGTACTGGTGAGATAAAATGAAGAGGGAGATTGTCAGTATGTACAAACCTGTCTAATCTGCCAGCAGGTTAAGGCTGAACACTAAAAACCTTCTGGACTACTGCAACCTCTTGAGATACCCGAATGAAAGTGGGAAAACATTACAATGGATTTTGTTTCGGCTTTACCACGAATACAACGAGAGCGTGATGCAGTTTGGGTGATCGTCGATCGGTTGACCAAATCAGCCCATTTCTTGCCGGTGAACATGAAGTATTCCATGGATAAATTGGCTTAGTTGTATATGGATGAGATTGTAAGATTACACGGAGTCCCTGTGAGTATCGTTTTGGATAGAGATCCTCGTTTTGTGTCTAAGTTTTGGCAAAAATTTCAAGAAACTCTGGGGACCAAACTCAACTTTAGTACCACTTATCACCCCCAGACGGATGGACAGTCAGAGCGAACCATTCAAACCCTTGAAAATATGTTACGGACTTGCATCTTGAATTTTGAGGGTAGTTGGGGTCAACATATGCTCCAGTAGAATTTGCCTACAATAACAGTTACCATTCGTCCATTCAAATAGCATCGTACGAGACTCTCTATGGACGGAAGTGTCGTTCACCTATATATTGGGATGAAGTAGGTGAGAAGAAGGTTTTAGATCCAACAACTATTCCCTGGATGGAGGATGCATAAGAAAAGGTCAAGTTGATACGTTAAAGACTTCAAATAGCTCAGAGCCGACAAAAGAGCTACGCGGACAACCGAATGAAAGATTTGGAGTTCGAAACTAGAGACCGTGTCTTCCTTAAGATCACACCCTTACGAAGTGTCACAGCGGGTAGAGGAAAGAAACTTCAACCACAATTCGTAGGACCCTTCAAAATTCTCCAAAAAGTTGGAACAATAGCGTATCGACTTGAGATACCATCGAGTTTGTCCAGGATTCACGACGTTTTTCATGTCTCGATGCTCAAAAAGTATTATCCCGATCCAACTCATATTTTGCAACCGGACGAGATTGAGATAGATGAGTCATTCACCTATAAGGAGAAACCTGTTCAGCTACTCGACCGAAAAGTAAAAGAGTTGCGAAATAAACAAATCCCTTTGGTGAAAATCTTGTGGAAAAATCACGGGGTAGAAGAGGCAATCTGGGAGTTGGAAGAAGAGATGCAAAATAAATACCCTGAATTGTTTACGAATCACGGTAAGAAATTTTGAGAACGAAATTTTTTTTAAGGGGGAGAGAGTGTGAGAACCCGAAATTTTCTTAGTTTCTAAGCATTATATTAGTTATTTGTACATATTTTCTATATTTTCTTTATTATATAAATATTCTAGATAATTTTTATGAGTGAATATAATTTTTAAATCATTTTTCTAGTATAAGTTAATTCAGGAGATATTAGGAGTGTGTAGTAGACATGGGACCCGCTAGTGCGTTAAGTGCGATAAATTTGGCCAATTAGGTTAAGTTCAGTATACAAGAATTAATTTATTAGGTGTTAAGAGGTAATTAGAGGTTACTTAGATGGATTAATTTTGGAGAGACAAAAGGATAGGTTTAAACCCAAAAGGTGCTAGGTGCCGCGACATGGTTGGATGTTGGACTTTGACCATCTTACTTTACCTTTACCAAATATCAAAATTGACCCAAAATTCATCTTCATTTTCTCTATCTTGGCTGAGCTTCATAGAGAGAAAAAATAAGAGAAAGCTTCAACTACTTCTTCAATTTCTTGCCCACATCTTGTGATTCAACTACCAAAACTTTAAATCACTCCATAAAAATCCTTTGTTAGGTAGGATTAAAGAAGGTGGTAGAGTTATTTTGGCGGAGGAAACCCTAAGCTACTACCTTTATTGAGGTGTCAAGGTATTTTGTTTAGAAACTCATTGTTTGTTCCTAATAATGATTTATTAGTGACTGTGGTAGCTAAATAAGTTGTTTTGTGAAAGATTTCATGATTTTTAGTAGAATTTGATAAATTTCTGATTTATTAGTGATTTTTCTGATTTTATATGATCATTGTTGGTTGGCCATGGATGATGGCTTGATATGGTCTAAAGTGGAGTTTTGGTGTGTTAGTTGTAGTTATTTGAGAAAAATTTCATATTTGTGTGAAAATTTCAGTTTTAGGGTTTCAATTTGGGACTTTTCTAGGGTTTGTTGTGGAACTCTTGATTTGGCTAAGATTAAAGGGCATTGTAACCCTAATAAGGTGTATTGAATAGCTTATGAATTGTAGTTGTAATTGTGGTTGTGTTGGATAAATATAAATGATTATTTGTAGGATGGAAAAGTTGGAAGTCTAAGGGACATGCTGTCCAATTCTTAAGTTTAGGTGATTTCATGGTATTGGCTTGTTGTGAGTGGAAATGAGTGATTTTAAGAGTTGTCTAAACCTTTGGCACCAAGTATTCCTTATTTTCTTTTCTAAGTTCTACTTGGCCTTATATTAGTAGTTATTGATTAGGTTTATGCCTCGTGTTCGAGTTTCATTGTATTATCTTGATTGTTATAGGGCGTGCCGGTGATCCAAGGCATACGTCGGGTGGAAACTTGTGAAATTTCTTTGTTTGAAGTGGTGAGTGTTATTACTCACATGATTGTTATTTCATGGCTTTTGTACTTGAAATCTATGACTGGACTGCTTATGATTACCGTTTGTGCTAGATGAGTCGAGGGTGTACTTTATCACTCTCGTATTCTATGGCTTATTGAATCGTCCACTGTATCACTTGCAATTCTCTTAATTGTACTTGAACTGGTGTCGTTTGGACACGTATCCAACGACCTTTACTGTTACCTCTGAGCTCAACCTCATTGGAAGTCAATTGACTCGAGCCAGTAAGGGCTTGGTCGAGAAACGATTGACAAGTCATGGGGACTGTTTTGGGGAATCTTTGGGTATGAGACTCATGATTCCGATATACTCGAGTATTACCATTTCTGTTCTGCTTGATGTTTGGGCCCGATAAGGGGTATGTGTGGTGGATGAAAATCGGAGTAAAGTGGAGTCTACCTGTTATGGTTAATCTTTATATATTGACGGAGAGTCAATGAGGTGAGATCAAGTATGACAAAAGAGAAAAAGAGCTCTTGAGAGTCATCCGTATCCTTTTACTCATTATTGTTGCTTGGTGTTGGTTTTGCTCTCTTGATGAACGTATTTGAATTGAGTATCATTGTGTTTTTGTGATCCTTGAATGCTTGAGTGATGGTACCTCATTGGGCGAAAACTTACTCTGTTAAATTTTGTTTTCCTTACAGGGAACAATCTTTTAGGCTTGTGATAGTTTGAAGAATGAGTTGAGCTAGTATACATATTCTTTTGTATAGCTTCTCGGTAGTTGGAAGCCCTATATGTACTTGATTCCAATGTATCTCTTTTGAAGTGTAATTTTACAAATGTATGTATATATGAAAGTGTTTAAACATGATCACGTGTTACATTTGGTTTAAAATGTTCCTCTCTAGTGTTATATGAAGTTAATTGTTCTTGATTGGGTTTCGGACAAACTTGGAATTTGAACGAAACAAGGAAAAAATTTTGGCCTGAAACTGTGCAGGAGAATTCGGCCGCAAATCCGGCCAGTTCTTGGCCGGATTGACGGGAGAATTTTAGAATCCGGTGGAGTGGCTACTGCCTTCAATCCGGCCAGAAACCGGCCGGATTGTGACGTGGCAGTCACTATTCACTTTCGTTTCGATTTTGATTTTTTCGTTTCGTGGTTCTTGATTTGTTTAAGCGTGCTAATGTATTCCGGAACGATTTGAGTTGTATATAACCGTCTTAATAGTTCTGGCGAGAGTTGGGCAGGCAGTTCGCTGACCCCTTTGGTACGCCTTAGGGGAAGGTGGGACTGTCACAGTTGGTATCAGAGTTTAGGTTAGAAATGACTTAGACAAGTTTAAATTTTGCTTCTTAGGACCTGTGGAGACTGTGTCAAGACGCCGTTAAGCGTGATTATATTGTCTAAGATGTAAACTTTTGCTATCCTTGTAGGTTATGGCTGAAACGAGTGGAGAGGGCGGAAGCGAGCCGCCCTGGAGGCGCATACGCGTCATTGATTACCAAGAGAGACCTGGAGGTCTGATCCGACTTTGGTTTACTGCTAGTCGGATTCGGTGTTGTAGCCGTTGCTAGAATTACTCCTATGTCGACCATGTGGTTAAGGCAGTACTAAATGAAAGAAGAAGGCTTAGACGTGCCGCCATTAGGGATCACACAGAGATGTTTAGACTGAGGGGCATCATGAGGATGCAAGCGGACCGAATTAGGGAGCTCCAGGAGGACATAACCATGGAGCAAGAGCGAACGAACGCCCTTAGAGAGCAGTTACAAGTGGTTAACCACCGTCTTACGAATGTGGTGAGGGAAGTTAGAGATCATTCTGGCGGCATCATTAACGAATGTGAGGTGCTAATCCAAGGAGTGATTGGCGCCAATGCGCAAGTGGAGGCTTCTAGTGGCGGAACATCTGGAGAGGGGAGCACCCCTAGTTCTAGCCAAAGGGGAGAGTCAGTGGGCTCCGTGGGGAACTAGGCTAGGGCTTCTTTGAGCTAAGTTTTGATTCCGTGGGAGGAGTAGTTCAGGGGAAGAACTTTTAGCTAGTCGTTTTGTATGTTTGGACTAGCTTTGTAAATAGCACTTTTAATGACTCCGTGATCTCATGGAATTTCTTTTGTTTGTATCTGGCTGGCTGTTACTGTGTAACTTATTTGATATGGTTGTGTTATGTGTATATATATGTTTGATTTGTGAGTAGCTCCTGTTCCTTGCGTATGCTTACATCTATCTTTAATGTTATATTTATGTTTCGGCCCTAGATTGGTTAATTTCGATGGAGGGAACCCGTAGTGGACGAGATCGTGGTCGCGGAATTAGGCAACCCTCGAATGAAGGGGGTAACCAAGAACCAATACTTGAACCGAATTCTGAACCTACGGTCGATCCGAATGTTCAAGTAGCCGCAGCCATCCAACGAATGACCGATTTGTTGGCTCATGTAGTGGAGCATCAGGGTCAAAACCCTAATCCCCAACCCGGAAACCCTGGGAACCCTGGTAATTACGTGGAGAGCGAGGATAGGGCCCTCGAAAGGTTTCAGAAATTTTCCCCACCAAAGTGTAATGACGAACTAGATCCAGATTTTTGGCTAAAATTTGGCTAAAATTTGCCTCTTTTCTTTGAAAATGTTTTTAAAAGTCAATTTACTCCAAGAGTTCACTGAGTAAGTGAAATTCTCAAGGAAACAAGGTTGTCATTTGTGTTCCAAGAGTTGGCCACAACTTCCTCAAAAGAGCGATAATGCAACAAAAAATTTTCAAATCTAAATAACTTCCCAAAATGAGAGGGTGTTGTTAAACTAACTAAGATTGGGCAGTGGTCAAATCTAGACCGAGGGAGGTGCTGAACAGAGGAATCGGGAAATAAAGCATTCCATTCTGGGTTGCAAAAAGCCCTATCTAGTCTTTCAAAGATTAGCCCTCTATGCATTTCACAGTCTGGTTTTTTCAGGGGGCTTAACAATGTTCAATGATCTACCTAGCAACAATGGACAGATGCTCCAATATGAATAACTGCAAGAGAAAGTGAAAAATTAGTTTAAACATGATATAAGAAAGGAAATGAATAAAAACTATAACTATAAATAAACTATGTCAAAGTAAAATAAATAAATAATTGTCCTTATCGACAAAAAATAGGAATGTCCCACTAGAGTCATCTTGGCCTTACCCGACCTGACTCTTCTCAAGCTAGTTTGAAGAATGGCTAGCATCGCTGCCTCCCATGCATAATCTTTAATGCTTTCAATGTTTTTCAAAGATTTTAGATAGATAAGAGGGACTGTAATATTGGAGAAGGGAGTGCTTTTTGATCCTATCAAA
This sequence comes from Coffea eugenioides, assembly GCF_003713205.1. Classification (NCBI taxonomy): domain Eukaryota; kingdom Viridiplantae; phylum Streptophyta; class Magnoliopsida; order Gentianales; family Rubiaceae; genus Coffea; species Coffea eugenioides. The sequence goes on along the minus strand of NC_040035.1, from coordinate 30,845,469 downwards.
TGTAGGATTAGTGCTTGCACAGTAGTATCATCCTCCCCGCCAAATTCATGAAATGTGTCCCTTAAGAACTTCAGGCTAAAGCCCCTCTTCTATGTTTTGTCTAAACATTTACTCACACTCAGCAATCTCTCGTGTAAAGCATTTAAACTATTTGAATTAAGATTTTTTGTGGTCACTGGCTTACCATCTATTGGTGGACATGTTATTCTCAATACATCTTCTAATCCAATAAATAACTTCTGTCCATTAAAGACAAAACAACCTAGTCAACTGTAGCTGTCAACAATGCAGACAAGTGATCAGTAGATTCCATCAACTGCACTAAGTTCTCGAATCCGTTTCCATCCAATCGTTGCTTGACAAAATTAGGAACTATCTTTGCAACATTTGAAATATTTTTTATAAAATTAATGTAGACACCAAAATTTCAAGTTTATTTAATTCAATTTTAACTCTATTTTATTTTATTTTTTATTTATTCTTGTTTTTATTTTATTTTAGTTGACTAAGTTTGCAAATGATAGTTAGTGCTCATTTTTATTTATTTTAGTAAATTAAGGTTCATTATTTTTCTTTTTAAAGCATTTTTGCATTAAATTTCCCCAAAAAAAAGAAAAGCCTCACAAAAATTTGTTTTTAATCTTTTCAAATATAATTTCTTCAAAATAAATGAAAATTTGCAATGCAATTTCAATTAGGAATTAACATTTTGTTTACCCTAAATTGGTTTTGAAAAAACAAAAAAAATAAATAAAAGGAAAGTAATGGAGGCCATGCAAAGTAGCTAAGTGGGATAGGGAAGTGTTAGACAAGTGTCCTTATTTTTGACACCACAACACATGCAAGGCTAGGTGGCAAAGACATTTGTTGGATTGGGAGAAATTTGGAAGGGAAAAGGAGGGGAAAATCTGGAAAATAAACCAAAGGAACAGAGAAGCTTCGGACAGTAGGGGAAAGGGCAGAAAAAAAAAGATAAGAAAGAAGAAAAAAACTGAGAGAGAGGGGGGGAAGATGGAGAGAGGTTTCGGCTGAGAAAGGAGAGAGGGTGACAGCCGCACAAAGAGGAAAAGAGCTTTGAGGGGCTGGAGAGAAAAAAAGAAAGAAGGAAGCAAGAAAAGAAACCAAGAGAGGCTGCGGGAAGGGGGAGACCTTTGAGAGAAAGAAAGAAAAACTGAGCGAGGGAAACAAGGGAACCTGGGGAAATCTGGGAGGGAGCTTCGGGCCAAACGAGAAACGAAGAAGAAAAGTGCAGAAATTCCTTGTGCGAAAACCCAGCCAGGTTGAATAACTAGCCTACTTCGAGGCCGGATTTCTTCTTCGATCTTTGCTTTTTGAGATATCTTTTGGTTTCTGCACCTTCTGGGGAGACAGTAGAAGAAACTTTGTTCACAAATTGTTGGGAGAAAACAGCTCCAGGCCGGTTGAATCGAGGCTCAAAATGACGAGCTCGTCACTACTGGAAATTGCTGCAACAAAGAAAAGAGGGTTTTCTGACTTCTCTCCATAGGTCTGCATAGCTTCCATCGATTTCCCAGGGTTATTTGTCTCTGTAAGTACATCATTTGAGCTATATTCTGAACCTTTTTTAAAGCTTGCCAGATGTGAGTTTTTGCTGTGGGTAAACTTTTGTTGGTATCATTACTTTAACTTCTTGTTTGCTTGATGATTTCTGATTTCAGTTGGAGTCCTTGGGATGATTTGCATGCTTGGATGATTGAATTTCTGTGATTTCGTTGCTTAAGATCAAAGTTTGATGTTTGGTTGAGACTCTAGTTGTGTTTAGCAAAGAGAACTTGTATCATAAGCACACGAAGTTGCAGAAAAAGAAACCAGAGAAGAAGATGAAAGCTTTCGAATGATTTGCATGAAACATTTCCAAAATTACATTTTGACCCCTATGCCTTTAAATAATTCTGATTTGGCCCAAAAAATTGGAAAACTTAATCAATATTGTCCCTTAAAATGTTATTTTTCTTTGGTATGCTTTAATGTGATTTTTGGACAGATTATTCATGGGTTTTGGGATGAAACTTGAGGTTTAATAATTTTGATAGATTTATAGTTTTTATTTGGGTTTGATAGATTTCTCTTTAATTTTTGACCCCCAAAATTTCGTAATAATGAAAGTTCCATCCCCAAAATTTCCTCAATATTTGCAAATCTTCGTGAGTTAATTCAAGTTTTATCAATAAAATTTCAAATAAACTAGTCAAATGCAGATTTTGGATGCTTCATGAGTAGTGAATTAAGGTGATGGCTTTTGAATCATTAATTTGCATTTTGTTTGATAAAGTTGAATATTTGAATTGTTTAAGTACTTGTTTAGTTTAAATGGTGTTTGATTCGTAAACTTTAGGAACCTTGAGTTGATTTCAAGTAATTGGTTGTGTGTTTATTAAATAAATTAGTACCTTGACCTTGTTCTTTGTTTTGGTGGGTAAATAAGAGAAATTTCAATTCATTAGGTCACCAATTCAAGGGAGGTACATTCTACTCTTTTATTTTGATTTTACTTGATCCTTTGTGAATTTATGTGTGCAATTGCATGTTTTTTGAACTTTTTTTATTATTTATTTTGTTTTGTTTATTTATTCATTTTATTTGTTTCTTTTAATTTCGTATATTCATTTTAATTTAATTTTTGATTATTTAAGAGGTCATTAAATAATAGTTAAGTTATTATTTTATTTTATTTCATTCTTTACCCCTTTAGATTGTAGTTAGGGCCCCCAAATGTAATAGTTAAGTCTCTATTTGCTCTTATTTGCTTTGTCTGCTTGTATGCTTTTGTGTTTACATGTTTTACTTGCTTTACTTGCTTTCTTAGAGTCTTTGCATCTAGATATCATGTTTATATGCTATGTGCTATATGTGATTTATGTGTTTATTTGCTTTTATTATGTTTTATATGATTTGTTTAGTTATAATAAATGCATAACGTCACCACACTAGTTCAACGCTAGTTGTGGCCCTTTGTTTCGATTTCTCAATAGTCCAACGCTAGTGAGAACTTATAGACATGGGCTAATTCAACGCTAGATCCTTAGGAACCATTCATGCGTTAAATCGTGTTTGTGTGACAAAATCACTACATTTCATACATGTTTCTACTTTTTAGGATCCTTATTATTTTTACATGATATTTCCCTATATATCCCTTATCTCTATGTATAAAATATAACATTTAGATTTGCATCTCATTTAGGAAAAATTAGAATAGATTAGATCATTTGCTTGACCAAAATTAGGAAAATTAACCCTTTAAATATGGGATATGGATGAGTATGGTCTTTTAGTTTTAGCACGCTCGTATCTCCTCTATAAAAAGGAAAATCTAGTCACGAATTTTAACCCCCGCAACCATTATGATGCATTCCTTTAGCTTATGTATATTTGTATAATTATTATTTTCTTTTCTTCTTTTCGAGTCTCATATTTTGTAATTTCGTGATCTCTTTAAGGAGTCACTTTTGGGCGTCACAATTAATGTGATTTGCACCAATCTAATTTTGAAGAGATATCTTGACCCTCCCGATAGCCATTAGGTCTAGGTTTGCATTCATATAGTAAAAATCCAGATGTGATAAGTTTTTAGGTTAAATTAAGAAAATTTTTGACTAAATCACGCAACTAGCTTTGGTTAGGTTGAAAGGGTGCTTTGGATTTTATCCTTGCCTTCTCTTTCTTCAACCGTGACTCCCGAGCTTTTTTCTCTGATTTTTGAAAATTTGGAGTCATTTAAAAAGGGTTTTCTCTACTTTATTTGAAATTCATTTTTAGGTGACTTGGTACACCTTAACTCAATACGAAGTGGCGACTCCTATTTTTTTATTAAAAACGCTTTTTAAACTTTTATTTTTAGGTCAAAATCATTGCACTTTTTAAGTCCCATTTTAGGCCCTTTTTCTTTATTTATTCTCTACAAATCAAAGACTCATTTTCACTCAAAATAAATCAAAATTCATTTTTATAAACCCGTAACTCTTATTTTTTTTCATTAAAAATCGGGCGTGACAATTAAAAATGTGTGATGTACTCTTCCTTACTGACAAAAAATAGGCATGTACCACTAGAGTCATTTTGGCCTTGTTTGACCTGACTTTTCTCAAGCTAGTTTGAAGGATGGCTAGCATCGCTGCCCCCATGCATAATCTTTAGTGCTTTTTGACAGGTGCCGAACCTGTGCAATAATAAAAACCTAACTACCACTAAGGGCAGTCAACAATCAATTCCAGGTACGGGAGCATGGACTCTGGATGTGCAATGGGTTACTTGATTCACCCTGACTCCGAAGAGTTTGCTTAATCCGATATACCAGAATTGACTAGTTGATAAAAAATTATTAACTCGTAAACAGTGACAAGCAGGGTCGTCTCCTCAGGGAATGGGCAGGAATTCGTTCCTTTTTAAGCTAAGGAAAATGGGGAATTTAGATGGATAATAATAAAGAACAATAAAAAGTAAATGCAATTTGATTAACTCAACAATACCAACAAGGAATAATTAGATAAAAACAATGGTGAATAAAATTCTACTCAAAAGTTCAACTTCTCAGGACTGGTCCGAATACATGATCACTGATGCAAAGATATTCTATTCCTTCATTACTAGGTTAGTTAAAGCTACCAACAAGTTCTGATAGCCAGTTTTTCCTTACTCTTTCGACAGTCAAGCTACGACTATTGACTATTTTCCTAACCAGAAAATAACCCTAGGTACGACCATAGGAGTTTAATTTCCGGATTGCATTAATAATTAGAAAAATCCAACCCTAACCAATAAACATGCCAAGAGAGTTTATTTAAGTTAGATTCTATGCTTCCCCAACATAAACCCAATTATATTGGTTGCCACTAGTATTAACCAAAAGAACAATTACGAATTCAATTTAGCTAATTTGACAATAGATTATTCGGTTAATACAAACATCGGGCCCAAGATATTCGATCAATCAAGTAATCGTAAACACGTAATTCAGGAAACGTAAAAATAGTGATAAAGAAAAGGAAATAAGAAAAATCGATTCGATCTCACATATGATTCTGGACCGTGCCTTTGAGTTGACCTCTGAGTAGACAGAGGGTTTAGTTACGTGTCATAGAGGAATTTCCACCGAATAGCCAAGAAAGAACAAAGAGCGTTTTCTTCATAGAAATTCACAGGAAAAAAAAGGGAAAAAAATGCAAAGTGAAAGATGAACTGCAGAAATTTTCTCTCCTTCCCTCTAGTTCTCGACCCTCTTATAAAAAAAAATGAAGAGAGAGCCGACCTCCAGCAACTGACTCTCTCTTTTGAGTCAGGAGTAACTCCACTAGATTCCTAATTTGTAGCCAACTAATTGATTTCCTCCCAATCATATCTTTACAGATATTCTAATGATTAAAAGATAACAAGGAAATCTCCTGATATTAGTAGACTACTAATCATCCCAATTGAAGGAGTCAATCCCAACATTTTAGGAGATCAGCCTTGATGTATTTTTGGAAGCTTCTCACGTGCACTAAATCTAAGAATCTGGACTTGAAAGTTGGAATTAAGCGCACCCTCATCTCACAGGTAAAAATTTTCAACAATTATCTCTTTAAACCTTTTTTTATCTTTAAACCCCACGATAACCACCAATTATCAAAATTCATGTAAAAATAATGAATTAGTGAAATATCTAATCCCATGAGAGAGAAAATATTAATAAAATTAACATATATTTTAAACCCAATCAATTTTAATGCATTCCAAAAGCTTCAAATAAATAAGAGAAACTGTAGCATTGGAGGATGGAGTGATTACTGATTCTATAAAAAATATGACCAGTGCTCGCATAGTAGTATCATCCTCCCCACCAAATTCTTGGAGAATGGAGTGATTACTAATCCTATATAAAATAGGACCAGTACTCGTATAGTAGTATCATCCTCCCTGCCAAATTCATGGAATCACTCCTTCCATCAATGCTACAGTCCCTTATATCTATTTAAAGTTTTTGGAATACATTGAAAGCATTAAAAATTATGCAAGAGGGGCAGCGATGCTAGCTATCCTTTAGACTAGCTTAAGAAGAGCCAGGTCGAACAAGGCCAAGATGACTCTAGTGAGAAATTTCTATTTTTTGTTGGTAAGGAGGAGTATACTACACATTGTTGATTTTATAAAAAATACTAGGAGGGGAATGCCCGCACATCGCGCGGGTGTTTGGTGCCTGTGGTTAAAGAAGATTTTACAACAGTTCAAGCGAATATCAAAAAACTCACGCACATTAAGTAACAATATGAAGTAACAAAATATCTAATGTATACTGGAAGATGGAGAAGAAAATTATGCATGCTATCTTGCTCAGTTCATAGATTTTGAAACAAACACTTGTATATGAGTTTTTCATTAACAAGACTAAATAAACTTTAAACAGATACCCAAATGATTAATGGCAATAAACAAAGTGTTTATCCACTTAAAGATGCATCTACACAACATTCTTGTTGATGAAAGTAGCCAACTTTTTTAGCAACGACAAAGACTAGCCTCAAAAGGTTTGGTTCTATCCAAGAATTCAGCAATGGATCATCAACCCCCGTAGATTTTGGGTGAACATAATGCCAAATGCCCTTAACATAGGCCTTTACCTGTAATTTCATTAACTCGATACTAATTAGATCTTTCCCCCAAAAAAAAGGACAATTGAGAAAAATCACATCAAGATCGAAGCCGTCTAGTATCTCCAGCCAAACCCTTGATGCCATGTTATGTGCTAAATTGCCATCAGCATTATCCCCACCAAAAAACACCCTATCAAAGCTAGCATAATCCCTAAGCCATACCTCAGGACCCTCGCCATTTGAATGAGGGGCAACCCATTTGACCGCAATCTAAGAATCTTCATAAGCAATAGGCAAAGGATGCTCGGGGGCGAGCCGATAGTTAATTGAAACTGCTACAACACCAGCTTTTGCAACTACTACATTAAGATGCGCGTGATAGTAGGAGAGAAGGCAGATTTGATTAAAAAGCCTCCACCATGTAAGTAGACCAAAAGAGGAAGTTTTGTATCTCCAAACCTATTCCAACAAAACCACATCATTTAAATTGTTTAGAACAACCAACTTTGTGGGGAAACAATAATATCAACATTAAATTGCGCTAACAGAGTATCCAATTTTGGAATGAAAACATTTAGCTAACAATAGAAATTACGATTTTACAAAGCAAATCATACCATTAAAAAAAAGAATGAAACCTCACCTCAAGTTGAACCACCAAGAATAACTTCACCAGAGAATCATATTGAAATCTAGAGTATAATGCCAATACAAATAAGTATTTATCGGAAGATGAAAGGAACATACCGGAAGAATGTGAAGGGGCAGACATTTGAAGAATTGAAGTTGAAACTAATGCTCAATCATAAATTCCTTAATAAACCACAAGTTATAATAGCAAAGTAACAGTAATAATTGATACAAACCAAAATGAATGTATCTGCAAGAACATTTAAGTAATTACACCAATAAAGAAGCTATTACGGGTTGTACCCATTGTAGAAAAAATGACCAAATAATCTTACATTCCCAAACTACCCAAACCTTTGAACAAATCATCACTGCATCTTTTAGAATACAAGGATATTTCAGTAAACACAATAATACACATGCTATCTAAAGTAGTACCCAATACTATAACTATACTTAAAACAACCTCACAATCCCAAAATACCCCTACTCTTGCGGTTGAAATTCAAAGCCATTCTTTGACCCAAACTCATTCTTATATAGTATAAGGATTTCAAGTGTTACAAAGACAGTTCCTAATTCTGTCAAGAAATGATTGGATGGAAGTAGATTTGAGAACTTATTGTAGCTCGTGGAACCTGCTGATCACTTGTCTGCATTGCTGAGAGCTGTAGTTGACTATTACAATGTTGAGAAAGGATATTTTGTTTTCAATAGACAGGAGTAATTTCTTGGACTAGAAGATGTATTGAGAATAACAGGCCTACCAATAGATGGCAAGTCAGTGACCACATAAGATCTTAATTCGGATGGTTTAAATACTTTATGTGAGAGATTGCAGGGTGTGAGTCAAAGTTCAGACAAAATACGGAAGAGACGTTTTAGTCTAAAGTTTCTAAGGGACACATTTCATGAATTTGGTGGGAAGGATGATATTACTGTGCAAGCACTGGTCCTATATTTGATAGGATCAGTAATCACTTCCTTCTCCAATGCTACAGTCCCTCTTATTTATTTAAAATTTTTGAAAAACATTGAAAACATTAAAGATTATGCATGGGGGGTAGCGATGCTAGCCATCCTTCAAACTAGCTTGAGAAGAGTCAGGTTGGGCAAGGTTAAGATGGCTCTAGTGGGGCATTCCTATTTTTTGTCAGTAAGGACAATTATTTATTTATTTTACTTTTACATAGTTTATTCATAGTCATAGTTTTTCATTCATTTCCTTTCTTATATCATGTTTGAACTAATTTTTCATTTTTTCTAGGAGTTATTCATAATGAACATGTGCCTATTGCTGCTGGGAAGGTCATTGAACACCATTAGACCTTTATAATCCATGATATTCCCAAGAAGTTCCCACTTATGTTGGAATGAAGTGGACTATTAAAAAAATCATATATGAACCATCGAAATAGGGTGAATATTGCTTCTTTTGTGGTGCTCTTTGATAACCTACATAGGGATGAGGTATGTTATTTTTTTGGTCAATGATTAAATGTGTTGAATCAAATTTTGATGATCAAATTCTAAAAAAATTATCTATTTTTCTCCTAATTTTTTAATGTTTGTGATTCATAATAGATCAATAGGTTTTCGCATGGTCGATTGGATGAAACCTTTCTTCTGATCCCATATAAAGAGCAACTCTGGATAAGCTCTACTTTCACTTCCATGTTGTTCATGGAAAGTGTATTTCTTCATGATCCTCATCTTAGAGAGAATAGAGGGGACCTTCAACAATATTGTGAGATGCTTCGTGATAAGCACAGGAAGCATTTGAGGTCCAAAACAAAACAATCAAGGTAAGGGATCTACAAGAAAAACTAGCCTGATATACATAAGGATTTTGTGGATGATTGGTGCCACTCATTTGCTTCGAACACAAGCAACACAGGTATATTATTAAATTTGATTGTATAAAACTTTCATTTTGTACATGATTTTTTAATTTTACAATTTATTTACTAATTTCATTGTTCTATTTTATCTTTTTTGTTGTATGGATAAAGAGATATCCACTAGCAATCAACCATATGAGAAGGCAATCGGTAGCGAACAACAAGAAGAGGAGATGTTCGGTACTCATGATCACTAAGATGATATATCAACTACAACTCAACAGTGAGAGGGCACGTCCAATGCTAGTCAACTAGAAGAGGAGGGGTTCAATTTTGATGGATGGCAAGAGGACACATTCCATACTGGTTCTCAAAGTAATATTACTCCTTCTAGTGCGATGTGATTTTCTAATTTATAACTTATTCACTAATGTATCTTTTTTGCTCTATAGATGTAGAAAGGTCTACCAATAATCCAATCCATGATCAGGATAGGAACATTGTTGAATATCAGATAGGGCTAAAAACTAATTATCAGCATTTAAGAAATAAAATTAATAAAGATGATATTGTTTCTTTTAGTATACGGTGACCGATTGTTATAATTCTAAAAATGAGCAACAGCTAGTGAAGATATTTGCATCTATTAGACAAAATTTTGTTAGTGGTCACTACAAAATGAAAGGTCGTCGTTATAATTCTATTAGTGGACAGTGCTTGGTGTAAGCATATTTGCCAAGGTTAAGAGTGCTACTTATTCCTAACCATGAGAAAACTCTGTTTTGACTATTGGGAGGAGTATTTTTGGAGAAGAAGACTTTAGATTTTTCGAGACTTATGGTCAAATCAGAGGAAAGAAAAAATTCATCTAAAGATGACTTGACAGCTTCTATTGATGATTGTTTGCAGCTAGAGAAAAGGATAATATCATTTGCAAACAGACACTGGGACACTTTGGGTCTTGATCTTCCAATTTTAAGAGGGATCCATTTCTTTTGAACCACAGCTTTTTCAATGAGTAGGGAGAGAAACTCCATGCAGATAAGGAACAAATATGAAGAAACGAGGTCCTCTTGCCTAAGACCCCTAGAAGATATGATCCATTCTGTGGAGAAGCCATTGACTAGTATAGCCATCCTAATGGAAGTAACATTGTTCATAATCATTGAAATAAGCTAAGCAGGGAATCCAAACTGAAACAGAGCATCTTTGATAAAACTTCATTCCAGTTTTTCATAAGCCTTCTCTAAATCAATTTTTGTAGCATAGTTGCCCTATTTGGTTCTCTTTAAGTTCATCTTAAAAATGGCTACTTGTACTATAAAAATATTGTCTAAACCTTTTCTGCTTGGTATGAAATTAGTTTAGATTAGAGAGATAAGAGAGTTCATGAGAGGCCCAATCCTGTTGATCAGAACTTTTGAGTAGATCTTATATGTGGAATTGCACAAGCTGATGGGTTTGTACTGTTTAATACTCTCTGGTTTGTTGTTTTCCGGAATAAGATAGACAAAGGTATCATAGATGCCCTATGATAATATATGACCTTGAAAGGTTTTTTGAATCTAGAAGTATATTGAATTTTTCACCTCAGAGTAGTAATTTTGATAAAAAGCAAGAGGGAGCCCATCTAGTCTTGGGGCTTTAAAAGGCTTTAGATATCTGATAGCTTAATCTATCTCTTTCCATTCTAGGGTAAGTTCTAGATTAGAAGAGGTAAGCTGATAAATCTTCTTGGAGAAGGCATGAAAGGATTTAGGGTTCCTAAAGGAGCAGATGTTCCCTGAAGTGAACAGGGAGTTGAAGAAGGATTGGATGTGCATTTTCATATCTGCAGTCTTATTGAGCCATTCACCAATAGAATTCTTGAGAGTAAGGATCTTATTGCCCTATCTTCTATGGATAGTAGTGTTTTGAAGAAATTTGAAATTCAAGTCACTTCACATGACACTATCAATTCTAGACTTCATGGATCATAAGTCTTTCTCATTCCTCAAAATTTGGTTATATTGGTCTTGAATCTGACTTTCCAGTCTACCCAAGAAATAGGAAAAATACTTTTGCTAGGCTTTCTGGATATCCAAGAGTCTGGCTAAAATTTGCCTCTTTTCTTTGAAACCATTTTTAAAATTCAATTTACTCTAAGAGTTCACTGAGTTAGTGAAAATTTCAATGATGAAGACAAGGTTGTCATTTGTGTTCTAAGAGTTGGGCACAACTTGCTTAAGAGAGTGATGATGCAACAAAAAATTTTTAAATCTAAATAACTTGCCAGAATAAGAGTGCATGGTTAAACTGACTAAGATTGGGCAGTGGTCAAATCTAGACTGAGGAAGATGCTGAACAAAGGAATCGGGAAATAAAGCATTCTGTTCTGGGTTGCAAAAAACCCTATCTAGTCTTTCAAAGATTAGCCTTCTATTATAATGTTTGTTTACCCAATTGAATTTAGGTCTTAAGAACCCCATGTCTAGGAGATTATAAGCATCTAAGCATTCTTTAAAAAAAGTAGTCTATTATTGATTAATGGGGTTCTCCTTAATTTATCCAAATTTGATAATTTTTTATTGAAGTCTTCTATACATAACCAAAGAAAATTCTTAGCAGACGAGATTTTTTAGATTTTCCATAGCTCCACTCTATTAGCAAATAAGGGGTTAGTATATATTGCAGGTAAAATCCAGTCTGGTTTGTTAGGGGATACCATAGCATGAATTTCCTAGTTTGATTTGCTTAGGATTGATACCTTTACAACTCACTATTTCTATAATAGTGATAGTTTGCCTTTCTTTCCTTCAGCATCCACTATCTCATAGCCATCAAAAGGGAGACTGACATGGCCCGAAGTTTGTCCACTGATTTTGGTTTCTGCAATGATAACCATGGAAGGATTTTGTATATCATTGAAGTCGAGCAGATGGTTTCTAAAATTGGAGCTACCTGCTCCTCTCACATTCCAGAGAACTATTGTTATTTGACTAAACTTCTTTAGGTGATAGATTCTTAGTAAATTCATTACTGATCTTATTCTTAAGTTCCCTATCTCCCAAAAGGTCAAGGCTTTTGTTAGGTTGTTCACTGCTCTTGTTTCTTTCGAAATTGGTAAGGCCCCAAGTACCAAGCCCTTATGTGTGTTGTTTTTTTCCCTCTCTATCTAAATTCTTAGGTCTGCATCAATAACACCTGAAAGGGGAAAAATGAAGGTTCATGCTTCCTATCGCCGGTCGATTCTTATGGTTAGAGGACTTTGTAGCAGTGATTCTGTGGACCACCTTAGTATTTGTTGATATCCGGAACCCAACTGTGTTCTAAGATGATTTAGTGTGGTTGGCCTTATCTAGTCATTGATTGCTAACCTCCTACTCCTTCATGTACTGGTTGTTTGGGTAGCCCTATCATTTGTTGATCCTGATTCTCAATGTTAGGAGCCCTCAGATAGAAAGAGATGTCCAAATACTCCTTTTTTATCCATATACTTAGACTACATAGAATGTTGTCTATATCTTCTCTCCTCAAATTTGGGGTCCTTTTGCACATTTGGAAGAGGCGAGGGTGATGGATAAGGTGAGAAGTGACCAACTCCCACCTGTCTCTGGATCAGTTTCTATAGAGTTCTTGAGCTAGTGTTTGGTTTTCTTGGTAAAGTTGATCTTGAGAACTGATCAGATCTGGGTAGGATTGTCAATAGAGTTAGACCAACTCGAGTTTAGTCCATTCGGGCCAAGAAGAACCCCGATGAGCCTAACCTTTCTGTGAGCTAGACTGAGTTTAAACCTAAAAAATAGGCTCTAATTAAATATAAGTCAAGTTTGAGACTTATTAGGCTCAAACCCAATATAGGCTCAGCCATTTAATTACCTATATATATATAATAATATATATATCATTATATATATTTATATTTTGATATTATATATAATTATATATCCAAATATATTATTACTAAATACTAAATATATACAAATATGTTTAGGGTTCTTTTTTTGTATTTTTTATGCTTTTTTCTTGAAAACATCTACATGTGATTATAAGGAAAATGTAAACGAAAAGGAAAAAAACTAAGTTTTAATTGAATTGGGTTGGATATCCAATTAGTTATTTTACTTTAACTTAAACTTGCTCATTGATTTTTTTTCATTTCTTAAATCAATTTGTTTACTTTAATTTATTTACTTCTATTGGATTCAACGCACAAGACTATGAAGAAGTTCCAACTTTTGAAAATGTATTGGTTTATAACTGCATGTTTTGTTACTATTTTTATGTACTATGAACAAATAAATATAAATATTGTTGAAAAGTTTTTGGTTTATGTACTTTTTAAGAACTATTAATTCTTTATGTATAGTTTTAATATTGTAGTCCTGTGAATGTTAAATTAGTTTTACGACTTAATAGTTATAGTAATTATATTAAAAAAATTGAGGACTAATAAGTGAAATTGGACTTAATCTAAATAAGGCTCAAAACCTGATTATTTTGTGAACCAAGTATGAATTTCACATTTATCAACCTGAAACTCATAGCCTGAAACCCAAAAGTATTACAAATTAAATGAGTTGAACTTAAGTTTGTAAAAGTCCGATTCAAATGGCCCGATTGACAGGCCTAGATCTGGGTCTCTTTGCCGATCCTGATATAAGGTGTTTGGTACCTTGACACAATTCTATTTCTCTCTATTCTTTGGTAGGGTTGGTGTCATCCTTGAGGAATCATGGTTATTTTTTATTTTCCTTGCTGATTCTGATAGGGTGCTTGTTTCTACCACTCTTTTTCTTTTATCAGGGGTAGTTGGTAAAATGCAGCTGCTAGTATGCAATTTCCTTCCTTTGATTTTATCCATCATTTCAAACTCTTGAACTAAATTATCTGCTACCTTATGCATTGTGTAGTCTCCAATTTATCCCTCAATTGTGAATCCTCAGTTTGCAGGAGATGGAATTTCTTTGTTGAAGAAGGAAAACCTCATTACATCTACCATCTTTTGTCTTAGGAACTATTCCATATAGTTCCAGTGAACTTTTAGTATCATTTGACTGTACTCACGTGGTTCGTTCTTTTCCATTCTAAAATAGTAGTGGACTAGCTTGAAGAGTTTTCCCCTTTTTCCATTTTTTTTGGACCCAAATTAAATTTGACATCATTTTACTGTTGGATTTTCAAGTTTTGAGGTGTAGACTGCCTTCCATGGCTTAAGTTGGTCCAACTGTGCCTTCTCATGGATCATTGGCGAATCTGTTCCCCGATTAACTTTAGAGGCAGGAGTATAGAGATGACAATTCTTTTTCACTCTATCCACTCTTCCGCAAACTAAAATAAAAATAAATCCCTCATATTGAATTTTTTGGATGAAATCCTCAATCTCAATTGTGTATAGGAACGGCTAATTGATATTAACTTGGTCACACAATCTTGCAAACCTTCCTTTGGCAAATATTGTTGTGAGAGTATCAATCTTAAGTAAGATCCTAACAAGTTCCCTACCCTTTTCAGAAATTGATTGTCTTAATACTCGATAGGTAAACCTGGTAATCAAACTCAGATTACAGCAAAAGAGATGTTGTCTTTATCCGAGTAAAAATTTGGTTGCCATGCTCTAATGGTTAGGAAGTGGATATTAATGAACTAGGGTCCATTAGTAATGTCATTCTAGTAGTCACCCATCTTAGTGAATCTAACCAAGATCCAATACTTCCATATTTCCTCGTGGTTTCATAGTTCACGGATCTTTGCATCAGTATATTTGAAACCAAAACTTCTTCCAAAAGCTTTAATGATGACTAGCTACAAGATTCCATGGGGACCTTATTCTCTATTTCTCTGCATCCGAGAAGCTGATTTTCGATAATTCCCTTGCATGAACCACTCTAGGGCTTGACTCAGAACCTTCATGTTCGGTTAGGTTTGTAATGCCATACTCCACCCAAACATCAGAGACTGAGTTCGAATTCTTGCATTTTGAACAGCCAATATTGTTGTTTTGGTTGCTAAGGAGAATTTGTTTGTACGAGATGTTAATGGGTTGGACACCAAGTTCGTTTATTGAAGAGCTCACGCTTTTCTAATACTCGTTCCATCAGTGTCCTATTTTGGAGAGGCTTGATGACACTGCAACTTTAATTTCCATAAAACAATACCCTCATTGTATGACTGCTTGATATTCGCAGCAAAAGCTACTATTTTTGTGTATACCTTTTCTCAAGCAAATGGATCTCTTAATACCTGGTATAGGAAACACCCTTAAGGCCTAATTTTTATCCAAAATCCCACCCAAATTTTGTAGCCTTATATTTTTCCATAGTAATTTTTTATTTTTAGCTCAATAAATTTCAGCTTTTATTTCTAGATTCGCATCCGCCAAAACCAAAAAAATGCATCATTCATAACTGGAATTTTCTTATTGGTGTTAGTAAACTTAGATATCGCACGTAACCCATATTGTAAATATAGAGCAAATGAAAAAATATGTCACCAAACTATTCCTGTTTACACGTTTATGTTACTAAACTTATTTTGGTAAAAAATATCACTGAACTCTCAAATTCTGCTCTTTTCTACCATTTTGTCTAATTTTGGTGTTAAGGTAGATGGAAAGACTATGACGCGACGTGTACGCATAGAGCTTTTGGGGCAAAGTTGTCTGCACAAGTCCATATCTCACCAATGACAGAATGATGGTGATTCTTTGACTTCTAAGTTTACAAACTATAGCAAAAAATTCTTCTTTTTCCAGCAAAATTGAACTACCAGATTGTTGGAGTTTATGATGCAAGATCAAAGACAAAGTTGAGCGAGCAAGCAAGCAAATCGACCATTATCTGATGGCAATACAGTGGATTAAATGGAACAGGGACGACATCGTCAATTCATACCTTTTGTATGATAAGAAAGAAGAAACCTACTTAATTTTGATTTAGATGTATGTTGAAGATGTGTAGTATCTGAAGTTAGGAGTATAAAGCGAAGCAATTTAAAGTATTTGAATAGCATTTATTGGGTTTAAAGTTGTCGTTTGTCTATGGTGGAGATAAAAGGGATAGGAGAAATTGTCATCCTTTTTTTGTCATCTGAATGGGTAACAAAGGGTCCTACAAGAGCTTAGTTTTTTTTTGATAAATTGTGTGCAAAAAATTCAAATTTTTTGCACATTGTTTGACTAGGGCTATTGCATAAAGGGAATTTGTGCTTAAATTCTAAATAAATTTTGTGTGAACTTCAAGAATGCAATTTAATTTTTATCATATTCTATTAGCACAATGCTTGAGAGTTTTTTATTTTTAATTAAACTGCAACACGGATGTAGGATTCAAGAAGCCAAATACAAGAGTTACATTGGAGGGGAGATTGATTATTTTGATATTTGTGATGCCAAGTCAATGTCAGTGCATGACATAAACAGAATGGTAGAGAGCTGTGGGCACTCCAACAGCATGTTGTATTACTATATTGATCCCATAAGTGATTTAACACATGGTCTAATGGAACTTCAAACTAATGAAAACATTAAAGAATTTTGTAGGTGGACGTATGAGTATAAGTTGATAGAAGTATATTGTGACCACATACACTTGAAAAAATATATGAGTTTTAGGAAAAAAAAAAGGCAGTTGGAGAAGGAAGCCCTAAAAAAGAAGTCATCTGTTGTAATAGAAGAGATCAAGCATGATGTTCCACTAGCTCCAGCCAAACAAAAGAGGCCTTGTGTTATTAGAGAAAGAGGCAATAGGTAGGATGCTTTTAACACTACATTTCGTGCTAAGCCAATTGCTACTCTGGGATGGAAGGAGAATACCATTGATGGAGGTGATAGTCATTCACAAAATATCTAGTGTGAAGGTGATGGTGAAGCAAAAAAGTAGCAAGATAATCACAATGGTGATGATTCATGCTTTGATAATCATAAGGACCTTGATGCTTATTCGAAGTATTGTAGAGATGAGAGCATGATGCAACATGAGTCTCAACTCCACATAGAGACCCAAACCGAAAATAGTGAAAACTTGGAGAGTCAAGTTAATGATGAGCCAACTCGAACAGGAAAAGATGCAAATGGTAGAGCACAACCTGGGGCAGGAGAAGCTAGACCCTCTAGAAATAGCAGAAAGAAATCAATAAGAAGAAAAAGTCAAGCTTGTGAGCCTAGTGGTGGAGTTGAAACTGAAGGTGATCACAATCCACTGTTGGATGATATCGTGTATGTGGGACTTAACAGTGATCCAAGCTCATCAGATGAATGTGTCCAGTGACATACAAACTTCAATGCAGCAAGGGATATGAGATGTCTACAGTTTTCTGTTGGGCAGAAGTTTGGGACAAAAAAGAATTCAAACAAGCTATCAAAAATTACTCAATAATGGCCGGAAGACCTTTATATTTGTATACCAGTGGCAAGACAAGAATGAGAGCAAAATGTAGAGATCCTTGCAAATAGTTTGTGTATGCATCCAAGGTACCAACTTTAGGGACATATTATTTTTTTTTAAAAACTTGAATGATGAGCACAATAACTACAGTCATGCCTAGAAAAATAAGAACATGAGCACTTCATGAGTTGGTAAAAGATATGAAAAGACAATTAGAGTGAACATGGACGTGCCAATTCAACAACTTATATAAAGTATTAATGAGTAGCACATGTGTAAGATTACAATAAGTAAGGCTTACAAAGTTAGGATCCTAGTCCAAAAGATGATAAAGGGTCTACAAGTGAGCAATATGCTCATATTTGGGAGTATGCTAAAGAGTTTAACAAAAACTCATTCTGATACCACCACTGATATTGTGTACTCTCTAAGAAGTGACTCTAATCGTAACCCAAAGTTCATGAGATTCGATTGTTGTCTTGGACCATTAAAAAAAGGCTTTAGGAAGGGTTGTAGACCCATAATTGCACTTGATGAATGTTACATAAAGAGACAATACCCTGATCAATTGTTGATTACTATTGGGGCATATTCCAGTAATGGGTGATAGCCATTAGTTTGGGAAGTAGTCGAAAAAAAGGCAAGGGAGCAATGGTATTAGTTCTTGATATTGTTGATTGTGGATCTAGATTTAGCAGTTGTTGATAGGGAAATCATTTTCATATCAGAACAACAAAAGGTCAACTGAACTCAGTTTCTTATTACTTTATGCATTACCTGGCCATCACTAACATTATAATCTACATTTATTAACAGGGTCTTGACAGTGCACTGCTGGAGCTTTTGCCATATGCTGAGTACAAATTTTGTGTCCAGCATATGTATAGGAATTTAAAGAAAAAAAAACACTCGAGAAAGGTACTCAAAGAGAGGTTCTAGAGTATTACATCAGCAAGTACTATTGAGCAGTACGAGGCAAAACTAGAACAAATGAGACAATATGATTAGCTTGCACATGCTTGGATAAAAAAGGCAGCACCCCCTCAACACTAGTGTAAGGTTTTTTTCTCCAACCATACAAGATCTGATATATTAGTAGGGTTGGAGCTGAACCAAGTAGCTCGGCTCGAGTCGTGAGCTACTTGGTCAGCAACTCGAGCTTGAGCTCGGTTGACCAAGCTCGACCTCGAGCTCGAGCTGCTCGTTAGAGCTATCGAGTCGAGCTCGATCTTGGAAATATGATACTCGAGAGCTCGACGAGCTCTATCGAGCTTTTTATAATATATATTTTAATTTTTATTATTGTGAAATATCAATAATATCCTTTATTTAAAATTATATATAAAATATTAATTTTTATTACTTGAGCTTAATTAGGCTTGATTGAGCTCGAATAAGCTCGATTGAGCTTGATTTGAATTAATTATATTTAATTAAACTTGAGCTCGAGTTCGAGCTCGAGTTCCATAAATTGATGTCGAGCTCGAGCTCGAGCTCAAATTTTAAAAGCTTGACGAGCTCGAGCTCGAGCTCGAACTTAGTTATTTTGCCTCGAGTCGAGCTCGAGTAGTGCACTACTCGAGCTCGACTCGACTCGACAGCAGCCCTATATATTAGTCAATAATTTATCTAAAACATTTAATTCACACATTCTAAACGCAAGAGATATGCCTATAATTGGAATGGTTGAGAGGATTAGGGTGTATGTAATGTAAAGGATACCAAGTAGGGCTACTTAGATGAAAAAAATATGTTGGGACTATGGGACTAGAAATACAAGAACTGCTAACTGAAAGGGAAATCCACTCTAGGAAGTGGAGGTCAATAACTAATGGCCAAAAGGGTTATCAAGCTAAGGGCCCACGAGGGGAACAATATACTGTTTACTTAAAAAAGAGGACATGTACTTGCAATTTATGGCAGATCAGTAGGTTGCCTTGTTGTCATGTAATTTTTGCTATCCTCAAAACTGGTAGGGATCCACAAAAGTATACTTATAAGCATTATAGTAAGAATTTATTCTTATAAATTTATCAAAATATCATATTTCCTATCGGTGGAAAGGCCTAGGGGCCAACCGCTGATAAACCTATTTTGAACCCTCCTATACCATGTGTACAGCTTGGTAGACCCATGAAAGATAGGAGAAAAGATAGCATTGAGGCAAGAACATGCACTCATGGTGGCAAGAATACTATTCATATGTTGAGAAAACATGTGATCATACATTATACAAAGTGTGGTCAGTTGGGGCACAACAGGGCCACGTGTAACGAGACAAGGGCAGCTAAAATTGGAGGATCGAACCAATGTGCAGCTGCTACTATAGATGCTGAAAATTCTGCTAAGCCTACTAAAGGAGCTAAAAGATGCACTTTAGGAACTAGGAGACCAGTCAGAGGGACTAAGACATCAACTCAATCAACTGTTGCATCAAAGAGGACAACATGAGGCATATATGGGGAGATGGTCAATAATGTAGAGGCCAGTGGCAATATCAATAGAGATCAAGCTACTGCAGAATTAGGAATTTTTGAGCAGTCTCATTCTAATGCACACTCAAAGGGACCATCAGAGTAGCAACAAGAACAATTCCCTGAAACTCTTCTACCTAAAACAACTGTTGTTAAGAAAAAATAGTCAATTAGAAAAGTTTATGCACCTGTAAGTAATTTAGTCATTTAATACACATTTTTGGTAGTGATTTTATTATGTCCAATGCTTTAATAACACAGATATCTACTTTGGAAACAAGTGAGAAGAGTTAGGTCAGCCAATGGTGATCAAAATGCAAGTTCATCAAGGCAATTTGGACAGTCACATGTAGACCCCCTGAAAGGAAAGTTGCAGACAAAAAGAAAGCTAACTAAGATGGACAAGATTATGATTAATACCAACAATGTGTACTTGGGTAAAGAACCTCTTTTCAAGGTTAGTAGATGGGCTGGAAATTCATGAGGAAGAGGAGTTGAAAGGGCTGGAACAGAATGACCAAATTTGCTATTGTCTTATGTTGTTTATGTGTACTTATTTAGGGGTTGGTAGTTTCATGCAGACTGATATTCTTTTGGTTGGGGATTTGACTATGATGCACCGCCTTTTGTAGGTAAGTTGTGGTATGAGTTTAGGACCACATTATCCTGTTTGTAGCCAATGGACATGCTTCATAGTTCAATGTATCCTATTTTGTTTCTGCCATTAAAGCATTTGGAAATTTGACTAATACTTTGGACATTTTGCAAGATTTATACAACCAAAGTTACTTTAACAACAACCACAATACATTAAACAAAAGATGATACAACAATCTACAATAAGATTAAGATTAAAACTACTCATTGTCTCATTTTTCTAACAATATCAAAGCCACAATTTAGGACCCACCAATTTTCAATCTTCCAGAAAAATACCCCTTTCTAGGCCCCTACATCCACATTACAAAATTCACAAGTGTCCAAATCACCAACACAACAATTGTGCATTTTGTTCTTCAGGTTCTATTTCCCTAGTTGTTGCTTCAATTTTTTGACTTCAACCTCCACTGTTTCTATCTTGTTTTGCATCTTTAGAGTTTCTTGTCTTTGTATTTTATTATTATTTTCCAGCCTATTTGCTTTCCTCAAAAGCTTAGGTATTACTTGCTTGGCACGTTCACATATTTCATCACCATACTAATCCTAGTATCTATGTCCTCCAATCTTCAACAAAAAAGGAGTTCTTTCATTTCATCTTCTAGTAGATCCAACCAATTTTATAAATTTTCATATACTTACGTCAGCATGAGCACACTGAACATACCTCCGTGCTAGGTTCCTATCAATCCATGATGTCTTCAAGATGGTTCTTATGCCGCATCACAGATCGGAGGAGACCTTTTACCTCTTGCCATGGCAAATCTTCAAAGCTTTTGGGAAGAGTTTTGCATGATATGAATAGATGTAGCTTTATTTTCCTTCCTTTTCATATTGCACCAGAAGGGACGAGACCAATTTGCCCCCTAAAAAATAAGACATCCATCTTGGTTGTTGAGCCTTCCGTCTAAATTAACACCAAAATTAGACAGAATGGTAGAAAAGAGTAGAATTTAGGAGCTTAATGACATTTTTTGCCAAAAAAAAGTTTAGTGACATAAATGTGTAAACGGAAATAGTTTGGTGACATTTTTTTTCATTTGCTTGTAAATATATATTAATAATTATTATTTAAATTTAATAGATTCAGGTCTTTACAATTTTAAACATATTTAATAAAGGGATTATTTCACAAACCTCTCCTAAGGTTTTTGACAATTTCACTCGGCTCCCTTCAAGTTCAATAAATTATACTAACCTCCCTTGGTGTGATAATATGACTATAATGTCCTTCATTTAATAGATAATTCACAATATGATGCAAGGGTTAAATAAAACCAAGAAAAAAAATCCTACCTCTTTTATTATCCACCAATAGTCATTCCTTCTTTCTCCATTTCTCTCACTCTTGTAAGCAACGATTATTTCTTTTTTTCTCTTATTGTCTCTTTGCCTTTCCTTTCCTCTTACATTTTTACTATATTCACATCTCTGTTTATCTTAATGATAACCTACCATACCATAACCATTTCTATTTACGTGATGAATATGACACTATTTTACTTGCAGGAGCAGATTTCATTGTCAACTAAAGAGAAATGAGTATGCTTGTAGTGATGATAAAGAAATAAATAATGCAATTGATAACTACGAAGCATGGAAGAGGAAGGATTAGTGGGGAAATTGTTGGGTTGATTATTATCCTGAAAACTTGTGTAAGATGTTAATAAATGCATTTGATTTTCTTTACGATGTTAATACATATTTTTGTGGAGGTTGGGGTATTGTTCTATTGGTGGTGGTAGTTTAGATTATTATTTGTTTTATGACAGTGCTAGGTATTGAATTGTAGTTTAGAATGTGAGTTTGGTTGTTGGTTGTCAATAGGGGTGGGCGCGGGTCGGGTATTCGTCCCATTCACCATTTGGCTGACCCGACCCGCACCTTGCGAGTCAGCCAGTTTCTGACCCTTACCCGCCCAGCATATCAGCGGATACCCGATTATAGGGTCGGGTCAGCGAGTACCCGTCTCGCCCCATTTATCATTTAATTTTTTTAAAAAATAATTTATACCAATTTAATTTTATATTCTACACATTCATCTAAGATTTAATAAATTTTTTTTCTAAAAAAGGTTTCCTACCAAGAAACAAGCATGTGAAGAGAATATAAGATAAAGGCAAAAAATTAAAAGAATTCAAAATCAATAAAAATTTGAAATAAGTAGCACAATTTTTAATATATATATGTTCCACATTAATTAAAACTTTTTTTCTATAAAATATAAGATCATGACCTCTACAAATGAATCTTATAAATAAACTATAGTCTCTCATATTTGTAATGCAATTTGTTCAATAAAATTACTTATTTAGTTCTAAATTATTATTTTATAGTATGTGTATAAAAATAAAAATAAAAAATATATAAATGAGGGGCGGATCAGGTACCCGCGGGTTTTTAATTATGTGACCCTAACCCGCCCCGCATCTTAGCGGGTACCCAATCCTCTTTTGGCTCAATCAAATAATAAAAATCGGATATTCTAATTTTCGGATCGGATATGACGGATTTTCGGATTATCGGGTAATTTTGCCCACCCCTAGTTGTCAAGGGAGAATTGATTTTTCAAAACCATTTAAGCTGGGATGATATTACAAGACAAATGTTGAAATTTTTGGAGTTGCTGAAATTCTTGAACTGTTCAAACTATTTGCTTAGTAGGTTTGTTGCATGTTTAGAAATAATTAGATTTAGCATTGGAGTTTGAAGTGTTTGCTTGGTGGTGGTGTTGTTGCAAATTTGGAAGCAAGTATTGAGAAAAATAGTTTTATTCCTTTAATAAACTGTTCATTTATCACTTAATAGTTAATTAATCTATCTAACGAGTGCCCTAGATATATTTCAAATGTTATATTTTTGAAAATATAAGATTAATTAGGAAAAATAAATAAATACAAGGGAGTGTAGACAAAATTAAATAAAAAATATATAAATATAAGAGAGCATAACAATTACTAATATATGTGTATATATATATATATTAAGTTAGATGAATACTAAATGTATCAACGAATGTGCTAAGATCACCAGTAAAAAAATCCAGAGTTAATATAGTATACACACAGTACTGTTTAATAACTTCGTAACTTAATAGATTTCAATTTTATCATTGAATGCGCACTCTTAAACTTCGTCACCGAACACTCGTAAGACGGAAGCCTTAGACTTTTTCACCGAGCACCTTGAGCAGCTGTTAGACAGACGATCACTAAGCAGTATTACAGCAAACGTGACGAGTGTATGCTCACGCCCCGTTTCGTTACGTGGGTTTCCACTCCCCAACACTTTTAACCTACGGCAAAACCATCACCCCCACGCATCCTCCCCCTCTTTCCCCCTGGGCACCCCCCCCCCCCCCCAGCACAAACAAAAAAAAAGACCCCCTTAACGCATTACGCAGTTCGTTAAAAAGCAGCCACCAGCAAAAGTCTTCCGCCCTTTCTCACCCGTTCACTTTCACACTTCTCCTCCCCCATTCCCCTTCTTCTCGCCCCTTTTTCTCCTCCCTCAAAGTTCACGCCTTCCATAGACAAGAAAATTGCATCAGGGAATAAGTGAGTGAGAAAGAAAGAAAGAAAGCGCGATCTACAACAATGTCGATCGCCGCCGCCAACGTCATTCCACCATCTTCTTCTTTCTCTCTCACTTATTCGCTGCATTCACCCTCCCGCCGCCTCTCCACCTCCGCCTTCTTTGTCCACTGCCACCACCAACACCGACTTACCACCAGCATCACCTCCTCGGGCGCTGCAGCCCCCCGCCGCGGGGGCCATTTTTGGCTCACGTGTTCTACCCCAAACTATAACACCACCCACAGCGTCGATTCGGCGCCGGAAATCTTAGATAACAGCTACGGTAATAACGACAACAATAACAATAATAGCTCCGGCAGCGGCGGAGGCGGTGGAGGAGATCACAGTAACGGCGGCGGCGGTGGTGGGGAGAATAGTAATAATAATAAAAAGGAGGCCATGATGGTTCTGGCGGAGGCGGGGAGGTCGATAGAGAGCTTGCCGAAGGATTTGAAGGCGGCCATTGAAGACGGGAGGATACCTGGATCCATCATTTTGAAATATTTTGAGCTGGAAAAAGTTCCTCTCTTCGCTTGGTTGATGAAATTCGGAGGATTTAAGGAGCGGCTCTTAGCGGATGATCTCTTCTTAGCTAAGGTTATCATGGAATGCGGCGTTGGCATGTTCACTAAGGTATAATAATTCAGTATTTTCTGTTCTTGGTTTTTTTCTTTAATTAATTTTATTTCGAGTCGATATATGAGGTTTTAAAAGTGGTACTTGGTGCTTTGTATGCTGTACTTTTTGATGGACAGATGATTGTTTGTCTGTTAATTATGCGAAGGTGTGTATTTCGTGCATTGCTTGTTGTACCGCGTTTTAGCCGGACAACAGCTGATGCCTTGTTGGTTTTTTTTTTTTTTTTTGCACGATGAATATTTAATAAGATTCCCAAGATGGAAACTTTTTTGTCGTTATGATTTTTTTTCTTTTGCCCTGCTTAGGTTTTGAACTTTTTGAGTTTGAATTGAAAAATGTCTGCTTTGATGTCTTAGCCAAGTATGAATCTTTTTCTTTTTCTTTTTCTGGGTCTTTTGCTGAAAGTAATTTTAATGATGTGCATGTTGGGGGGTAAGTCAACTTTTTAGTATCCTATGCTGAATGGTGAAGAGCTTCTTCTTGCTTTGATGATAAAAACTGTGAGTTTTTAAGGGTTGCTAATCTCCAGTACCAGCTTATAACATTTGGGGTTCTTATTGTTTACATGTTACACAGTTACAAGATTTATAATTTACCTTTGGTTCTACGCTGTCCAAGGGCTCGTTTTGAGATTGGACATAAATGAAGGGGGAAAAAGGGAATGGAAATGCTTGGGTGTTTATCCTCTTTGATGGTCTAATTTTTCATTAAGAAATGGTGTAGTTAATGGAAAATAATACACATGAGCGGTTTGCATTCAAAGTAATCTAGAACGTCATTTTAATTGAAACAACTAAATAGACAGACCCTTGAGGAGTCTATCCTTAAGCAATGTAGTATAAACCATTCCTTTTATGAACACAAGGACATGTTTGTACAATCAGGTTCGAAATGTTGAATGGCAATTCAGAATGATGGCGATATCGTTGTTCATAGATACTTTGAAAAGAAACCATTCCTTTTATGAACACAAGGACATGTTTGTACAATCAGGTTCGAAATGTTGAATGGTAATTCAGAATGATTGGCGATATCGCTGTTCAGAGATACTTTGAAAAGTGTGCCACAGGCCATGGGATTATGAGACAAGTTCTGCATTAGAATTGTGTAATAATGTTATCAGGACCTAAAGATTATGGATAAAATGATGCTTATGAATATTGAAATTGAATATTTTATTATATGTGAAGCAAAGGGGGTTGTTATGTGAGATAGTATCATTTTTATAGCTTTATCTTTAGACTTGGGATTTTAGTAGTAGAATTGTTCATTATCATCTAACAAGTCCTTTTGTTTCTTTTGTGAAATCTGATTCGATAACGTACATATGTTAAGAAGAACTTATTACAAGTAAAAAACTGTATTTGGAATGTAAGTAATTAATGCAAGTAAACTCTAGCAGGAATTAAGTTTCAATAATGTGAGATGCTAGCATTTGCACATCTTTTATCTTTAGACTTCAGGATTTGATAGTGAAGCTTTTCATTATCATCTGAAAGTTCCTTTGTTACGTTGGGGACATCTTAGTCTCTTACATATGCTAAGAAGAAGGTGTAGTTAATGATTATGCCAGAACCCGCCCACATCTTCTAAAGCTCAAAGAAGCAAGAGATGTAACATTAGGTTCTGTTGCCTGTCAAATAAACTGATGTTTCCCCTTCTACTCCTATTATGGTTCCAGAATGTTGTTATTATTGACGTAGCCTTCCCAAACATGATTTTTTTCTCCAGACTGCTGCTGAATATGAGCGACGCAGGGAGAACTTCTTTAAGGAGCTGGAAATTGTCTTTGCAGATGTGGTATGTAACTGTTCTCTGATTATCTTCAACTGCATTTTCTGCAACCTTGTCCTTTTGCTTTGAGAGTGACTAGTTTGCTGGTTTACGTATGGATTTCAACTTCATGTTCCCGGGTTGCAGAAAACAATCCGAAGTGAGGCAATCTTTCCACATATGACTTTACTATATGCTGTTTTTTTAAATCTTCTGACTTTGAGTCGGCTGTAGCTTGAAGAGTTTTCTGATTCAAACTTCGGAACTAAGGGTTAAGTTATTTCACAAAACAATTGGCCTTATCAGTTGATCCCTGCTTAGATCAGATTTATAAGCTTGTCACCATAAGCAACATTGTAATTCTTGGTTGTAATGGAGAAACACAATTATCCAAGTTAACAAATAATGATATCTGGTACTACACATTCTTGGTTTCATCTGAGATGTTGATGCAATCCAGATTGATGAACTGATCCTTCAGAAAATTTTGGTTAACTTTTCTACACTTTGTAGTACCGTGGTTGCAGTACTAAGTATTTGCTGCCTTCTTGTAATACATGTACAAATGTGATCTTGAAACATTTTAAAATTTTTATTTCTCCTAGGTGATGGCAGTAATTGCAGATTTCATGCTCGTCTACCTTCCTGCTCCGACTGTTTCTCTTCGAGCACCAATTAGTGCTAATGCAGGCCGTATAGCTAAATTCTTTTATGGCTGCCCAGATAATGCATTTCAGGTCAAAATTAACTAGTTTCACACTTTAAAATAAACTTCAGCTGTAAAATAGATAAACAGGTGGTGGTATCAGTTGTTCAACATTGTGTGCAGATAGCTCTGGGTGGAACATCATATTCCTTGCTACAGAGATTTGGTGCAATAGTGGTATGAGACATTTCTGCATCCTTGAGCTATATCTATCATAATAAAAGCTTCACATTTGGCCTAATGCTGCGCAAATCTCTTTTTCAGCGCAACGGGGCAAAACTATTTGCAGTTGGCACCACATCATCTCTGGTATTATTCTGTTCTACTCCTTTCAATTAGTGGTTTTTCTTTAACTTGCTTTTTGTCCTTTACCAAAAAGTTCCACATTACAATTTATTGGCATTGATCATAGTACTGTATGGTGGGAGATTTAGTCAGATGATTGTCCTTGGGGTTACATATGTTTCTTTTTTGTTCTATTCAGCATGCAACTGCTTTGATGTTTAGCAACTCAACCTAGTTGGATGTTCTTCATCTTGATAGCTATGCAATTTTTGAATTTCTACTAGATATTATGGTTAGGCATGGAAAAATTGCTAAGTACATAAAGTGTGTACTCCATGAGATTACTATTATGATGATCTAGCAACTGACTCTTTACCTCTGGGACTTGAAGCAGTGTCTTTCTTGAAGTGTAGTTGAATTGCTAAGGTTAATAATATGCGAAACAACCCAGGCGCTGATGAATTCTAGAAATGCATTATATCTCCAATAAGGATCAGTCCTGATAGCGGCCTTTTGCCTCATCTTATTGATGTAGTAGATTACATGCAAAGGACTTAAAATCGCTGAGAGATGTGTATCTTCAATTTTGGGCTTCTTCATTCAGCAAGTTGTGTTTGTTCCAGAACAGCATATCATACTTAAGAGACATTAAGAGACATTTGAGTGATGTAAATTCTGATTGAATGAGAAATTAAGAGACATTAGATCAAATCTTTGTGCAAAATTAGACAAAAATGGCCAACTTTTTGATTCTGTTGGTTATATCTTTCCTATACATGCATTCAGGTACAAGCTTGCTAGAAATCTTGTAATGACATGCTCCCTCGTTTTCTGACCTCAGTATCATTCTGTATGGTAGCTGCTTAAGTGCCTTTGTGGTGGGGGGGGGGGGGATTAAAAGATGTCTTAGGGTTGCTAAAATTTTTGCAGGTCTAGCGTTGCACTTTGGTGAATGCTTGGAAGACTAAATTGACAGTCAAGTTCCATATTTTTTAGTTACCCTTTGACGTGCTTGATTGAATTATGTTGTGGTTCTTGTGCTATCACCATGCCAGTCTCACATTTAGCTTATAAGTGAACTTGATATTCAACTTGTAATTGTCTGGTTGCTTATCAAAAAGTTTCTACCAATGATGAATGAGGATCATCTGTACTATTTCCTCTCTCTCTCTCTCTCTATATATATATATATGTATGTATGTATGTATGTATGTATGTATGTATGTATGTATGTATGTATGTAACTATTCTGTATCTAGTTTACTGATTATCTTTTAGCTGGACCAATTAGATATTGGGGCAATTATGTTCTGAATTTTAGATTTCAGGGCAAATAACGTGCTTCATGCTCTTCAGGTTGGTACAGTTATTACCAATGCCTTGATAAATGCAAAGAAGGCTGTATCCTCTGTGGATGAGACTGAGAATGTGCCAGTATTATCTACCAGTGTGGGCTATGGTGTCTATATGGCAGTTTCTAGCAATCTTCGGTATGTAAATTATGTTCCATTAACAAGCTGTTTCCCCTTTTTTAGTTTGGTTCTATCTTGCAGGCAGAAGCACAAAAGGCAAATTGTTCATTTTACTCATTAGTAAAGCTTTGGCTTTTAGGATACAAAATGTGGATTAGGTTACAAAACCCTGAAGTTTTATTGGAAAAAATTGATAGGCAGCAATTTGAGTAAATCACATACCAGCAATAATCAATCATGGGAGTAGTATCTTGTTGCAGGAAACTCTTTGCATCCAAGAAATTAAACAATAAAGTGAACTGAATTGTACCATAATCCTTACTGACTGGAAAAGAAATCCTACAATAACTGATGGACAGTACTCTAGAGTTCTGAAGATGAACTCGTGAAAACTTAGCCTAAAGAACAATAAACTAAGGCGCTCTAAACAAGAAAGTAAGCCTTGGAAACTAATTTTTCCTTCCACTGTACTTTGTGATTGTATCGTGTGTCATATTTGAAGAGAGAGCCTAAGGCCTTTTGAAATGAGGCATAGTGGTTCAGTGGCTTTTTCAAAATAGCGCAGGTCAAGGTAATGTGTCAGTCATGTACATATGCTTGTATGGTTGTATACATGATGTCATAGACTTGCTGCCGGTACTTGAAAATCCATTGTGGGAGCTTACTCCTTTGCATTCTCTAATCTTGAATTTTTCATAGGATTTATGTACCTTCTAATGTTAGTGGCTTTTAATTCCTTGCACATCCCTGTTGCATTTCTAATCTTGTTCATGGATTTTACATTTTTAACACATTGTGGAATCTGCATATGTTGGTTCACAAAGTTGGCAAAAGTAAACTTCATTTTGGAGGCACCTTTTCGCACATAGCATTGACTTAGAACTTAATGGATAGGAAATGTTGACTTTGATCAGCATGTTTCCTTTGAGGCACCTGTCTTTGTCTTTCCTTTGGGGAGTTCAGCAATGTAATTTTAGTGGTCTTGGATGGAAGTGCAAGAAACAAATTTGTATTGATCACCTCAAAGGAATATGTTAAAAGAAAATATAGACCACAAGATTTTCAATGATTGCATCTCCTATGTTAGTGCCTTTCAGAATTAGCAAATAGAAGATGCAATTTTGCCCTGTATGACAAAGAACTTTTGTCCTCTTTCAACAGATATCAAATATTGGCTGGTGTCATTGAACAACGAATTTTAGAGCCCTTACTGCACCAGCACAAGTTATTTCTGAGTGCAATCTGCTTCGCCGTCCGGACAGGGAACACCTTTTTGGGTTCACTACTGTAAGATTAATCACCTTTTTCCTCATGTTCCGGGTTTTTGCTTTGTCAATTGTTAATTTGATCTCCTTAAACCCATAAATTGTTTTTATAGGTGGGTTGATTATGCCCGTTGGATAGGAGTTCAGAAGGCTCAAGAGTTAGAAGAATAAGTCTTTCGTTCGTCTTTGATATGGAGCAAGATGATTGTCTGGTGCCTTCCATTTTCCTTTGTTTTCCCCTGCTATTTGGGAAGTGATTCTTGAGGTGATCAATTTGGTTGACACTGCAAAGAAGTAGGCTGGTAGATATATATAATTAAATTGAAAAGTGGTTTCAATTTTAGCATAATTAGTTTGATCGACTGTTCACTCATTTATGGCCAGTTAGTTTCTCTACTCATTTTATCTTTTTGTTTTCATGTTGGATACAATGTTTACTCTATTAGGCTGCGTGGTTTTCATATTAATGTAGTATATCGTCACACAGCATTGGACAGGTATGCTGAAACTAAAGAAGGAAAAGGTAGTTGCATTCCGAAATTGAGGTGGATTATTCAAGTTTTCCTTCTTGATTTTATTGCTCTCTTTCTCTCTCTCTCTCTCTCGTTAAACGTAGGCTGGCTTTTTTTTTTTTCGTCCCCTATTGAGAAGAAGTGCAAATGTAAGCAAAATCGTACTTTAAGTGGCATATGACTAATACATGATATACGACGATGAATACAAATTGAAAGATGGCCAATCTTTTTAGGAATTTTCATGTTTGTATTTATTGTTTAAGCATATTATGTTTTTAAAGTCGTTCAGTACAGGTGAACTTCAAGTGTAAATGGAGGATATATTTGCATCATAACTGTTGCAGCATTTACGCTAATTGCACACCAGGGTATGCTGGCATACCCTTTGAATCAATAACCCTATATGATGCTTCTGCTTAAACCAGAATTCTCTTGTAGGGCTCCCTTTGCTTAAACCAGAATTCTCTAGTCAGATTTGCTCTTAGCTGACCCCAAATTGCTTGTATGGTTTTACTGATTCAATCAAATTGCTAATCGTTATTGGCTCTTTTCAAATAAGTTATCGGTATAAGAAGACTGGATAATATGGTGGTAACTTAGCACCTAAAAATAATCTTGCATTTGGTCAAAAAAAGAAAAAGAAAAAAAGAAACTTGATTGAACAAGGTTGGATATGTAGAGCTAACCTACATAATATGTTCCTGTCTCAGAAACATTAACTTACAGATACAAAATTGGAGTATAAAATATATGCCCAGCTTAAAGGAGAAATAGTGTCTGGTGCTCGCAGAACAAATCTCCTTCCACCGTCAATCTATTTGTACTTAAGAATTTACTAAACATGTAAACCTAATTTTTTTTGCCATTTATGATAAATTTCTTTTTTTTTTCTCTTGGGTTCAAACCACTACCAAGTAAATCATGAAATTGGATATTCCAGATAATAGAAGCAGCTATTGTTTTCGCTTTATCCAATATTGAAATCATCTAGAGTTATTCTCCAAAATGAATGATAGAGCACTCTTCAATAAAAAAAAATACTATTAAGAAATACAGAAAAAAAAAGAGATTTAGTAATGTTAATGAAAAAATCAAGCAACACGCTAGGGAAAGTTTAAAAAACAATACAAGGGATTACTAGATTTTAAGCGGCCCTAAGTTCGACTACAACGGGGCTTTTCACCAAATCTTCCACTTAGCTTATCCTTACGATACTAAAAGCGCCAGTTGGAGTTGCTACAGTGCTCATGGACCGGTTATCAGGTAATTTTGAGCAACTTCTGTGGCTTTTTCATAGGTAGATAGACTGGTTATGCTGTAAATTTCGACAATTTCAATGGCATTTCATAGGAATTTGTTTGGGCTTGCCCTCTTGTTCAAGAGTTCAGACGCTAGAATTCTTTCCCCTCTCCCTCCAGTGGCATTTTTTAGGAAGCATATATGTGCCATATATAAAGCTTGATGTCCTTTACGGTGTTGTATTGTTAGTTCTTTCTTCTTCTTTTTATTTTTTTTGCCTTTATTATAAAGGATAAAATGGATTTATTCTCTAACAAAATAATAAAACAACAATTTTACTATAACTTCGAATCTTCCCGTATTTTTACGTTCAATTTCTCCATGTTTATCTACTATAGTTGACACACATTTCTTCAATTTTTCTTTATTAACATCACCGAAATTAAGCCCATGCACTTGTTTCCCCTATAATACTTCACTTTTATAAGAGAATTATTATTACAAATATTTTTATTCTAATTAGTTATACACACATCTGAGTGTGCCTTAATCACTATTATGTATAACGAGAAAAGAATTATTGAACATGTTTGAACTAATTCTTGATAAGAAATTTCAGAAAAGTAATGTACTACCCAACCTTTAGCTTTAGATACTTTTATTCGTATTTTCTTCATTCAGAGTTTTAATTTTTGTTTATATTCTTAATTAGGCTTGCTATAAAAATTGAAACCTAGAAATTGGAACATTCGATTTGCTTTCTTAGGGTTTAGGTGTATGTACGGTGGAAGTTGGACCAGTTTTGAGTGCTTCAACTTTTAGATATAATATGGCATATCCATTATTATCCTCTTTAGTTCTCTTCGTGTAAGGCATTAATAGTGCAATATCATGCAAGCAAACTTTTCTTGCTGCAATAGAACGATGAAACTTGGCATCTTTGTGTTTGATTCGCGTTGAAAGCAACATCTTACATTTCCACTGTTTTGCATATGTAGCTTTACGAAATATTCTTTAATTATCTTACATTTCAACCAAGAGTTTCAGAATATACAGTATACACTGAGTTTATTTGGATAGGAGTTTATTTGGATGATTTATTTGAGATAATTACTGTAGCATATTTTATGATGTGATATATGTGAGATAAAAATGTGATTGGAATTTGTGAAGCAAATTATTTTTTTCAAATCATTCCAATCCAAACACACTCACTATCATTTTTGGATACATGTCATATATACAAAAGTTGATATTAGAATTCAAATTTGGATTAAATAATATGCATTAAAATGTGAAAATGTATACTGTCAATATAAACAAGAGGGTCCTCCTGTTTTGGAAAAAAAATTAAAAAAAAATATGAAGGAATCCCGTGGCCATGTAAACATTTTTTCTTTTTTTTTGCAAAAGGATAAACTTTCTTCATAAAAAAAAATATGCAATTTAAGAAAGGGTAAAATACAAGGAACCCCCTTGTCGTTTCGCGAAAAGACATCTTACCCCCCTATCGTTTAGAAACCCCCACATAAACACTTAAACTTCATAACTAAAGCGGAAATTGACCTGTAACCGGCCGTGCAACCTAGTGACGATGGGTATGCGAAATTCCTTTGAAAAGATCTTGAGTTTCATTCTTAGGGAAAGAAAAAGCCGCTTCTCCCATAAATTATAACTTTTTTGCCATTAGTTTTCTTTCATTTTATCTGATACACTGGATATCGTCCATCAAAAACTAATACTGTAAAATTTGATATAGTTTGGAACAGGAGCTCAGCAATTCGTGGGAAATCAAAGCCACTCCTACGATTCTCTTCCTCAGAGATGGCAAAATGGTAGACAAACTCATAGGTGACAACAAACAAGATCTCCAAAAGAAAACAATGGCCATTGCTGAATCTTGTTCAGATCTGACAACCCCATGATTGAGTTGCCTGTCTTCTGAATGTCTAAGGCGTATATCAATTTTCTTCAGCAATTTTGATACTCTAAAATCGGATCTCAGAGAATAAGGTGATCAATTTTCTTCAGCAATTTTCTTCAGCAATTTGCTGAATCGGATCTCAGAGAACAAGGGATCAATTTTCTTCAGCAATTTTCTTCAGTAGTAGTAGTAGTAGTAAACACAGAATTGAGTGCCCACTCAATTATTGATTGGGGATTTTTGGAAAAAATTTAGGAATCCACTCATAAGGGGAGTGGTCATGCCGCTACAGATGAGGAGAAGAATATGGCCTTCTGCCTCGAGATTGAAGCTATAGCTGAGGAGATTGCCCAGAAACTTATTCGTTTCCATGAAGAAATGATGGTAAGAATTCCTAAACGAATTAGCCCTTGATTGTGCAACAAAAACCAAGCGCTTGATTGCTGAAGTTGAAGAAGCGCTTGATTGCTGAAGTTGAAGAAGCTCTTGACCATGTCTACTTGATGCAGTCCGAAGGGATCAGCAGCAGCAGCAGTTCATTCCGATTCCAACTCCTCTCTCTCCCATTTCTTGATGTCTCCTTTTGCAATGATTTATTTGCATATGTACTATCAACTATGTCCGCAATCGAGACTATGGTTAATCATTATCATGTATGGGACCATTTCCGTTCCTTGATGATAGTGTATCTGACACCCGATGATACCTTGTTTGATTGCCACAATATATTCATCATCATTATCATGCCAGTGGACTGCAGAGTTTTGATGCTTGCATTGGCATTTGATTCAAAGTTCCAAGGCAAAGCTTTCAAGCTTACGTTTCTGGATATGCATTGGATTGTCAATTCCCACTAATTTAGCAGGCCACGGGTTAGATGAGGGTATTTGACCTGCTGCCGGTAACTCAGCCGGTTCAAAAGGTAATTTCCACTTTAGTTATGAAAGTTAGGGTGTTTATGTGGAGGTTTTTAAACAATAGGGGGGTAAGGTGTCTTTTCGGAAAACCACAAGGGGGTTCCTTGTATTTTACCCTTTAAGAAATGGATTATAGTTTTAAACTTTTACAGTAGTCCCAAATTTTCTTTCGAGCATGAAAAAATGATTCTATAAATACGTATTTTTGGATTTTAAACACGAGTTTGTTACTAAAAATATGAAGGTATCTCGTGGCTGTGTAAACCTTTATTTTTTTTTTTTTGCAAAAGGATAAACTTTCTTCATAAAAAAAATATGCAATTTAAGAAATGGATTATAATTTTTAAACTTTTACAGTAGTTCCGATTTTTCTTTCGAGCATGAAAAAACGATTCTATAAATACATATTTTTGGATTTTAAACATGAGTTTGTTACCTCATTTGTAAAATAGATCCACCGCCTAAATTATGGGCAACTTCGGTGGCTTTTGCATTCATGCTTCAGTTGTGTGCTTGGTCAACTTTGGTGGCTTTTGTGTTTGTGCTTCAGAGTTCAGACGTGTATTTGTATCTTCATCGTATAGTTGTAGTTGCTTGAGCTCCCCTAGTGAGTGGGCGGTGGGTGGTGTCCGAAGCGGTCTGTGGGAGCCGCACAAAGCTGTATTGCCTATGTAATCTTGAGAGAAAGCCATCTGAAAAACAACATATTGGATGTGTTTCTTTCTCCAATTGAAGACCTGGATTTGGCGGTTTTACAAGGTGAAGTCTTCGCACTCTCACCTAACTGATCTTGTTTAAACTTATTTCATTCTTGATTAGATACAAATAGTGTGTGCATAATTTTAAAAGTGATCAGCGTCACCATGTTTATGATATATGTATGTACGTGTACATTTTAAATGAATGCATCATTTATTTATAATATCAAGAATTCGCAAAGATCTTAAGCCAAAGACTGACTATCTAAGAGAAAATTACAAATCAAATGAGTAAACGAGTAACAGCAATATTCAATTTACCTAAAGTCAAATTCTCCACATTTATTAACACCTATCATGTATTAAATATATAATCATTTTACATTAATCCAGTTGCCTTCATTTGATCTTGATTAACATAGACCCAGGGCATCCTCACGCATTGCGTGAGGCTGAAAAAACTAGTCCTTACTATACTAAAAGCGCCAGTTGGAGTTGCTACAGTGCTCATGGACCGGTTATCAGGTAATTTTGAGCAACTTCGGTGGCTTTTTCGTAGGCAGATAGACTGGTTGTAAATTTTGACAATTCCAATGGCATTTCATAGGAATTTGTTTGGGCTTGCCCTCTTGCTCCAGAGTTCAGACGCTAGAATTCTTTCCCCTCTCCCTCCAGTGGCATTTTTTAGGAAGCATATATGTGCCATGTATAAAGCTTGATGCCCTTTACGGTGTTGTATTGTTAGTTCTTTCTTCTTCTTTTTATTTTTTTTGCCTTTATTATAAAGGATAAAATGGATTTATTCTCTAACAAAATAATAAAACAATAATTTTACTATAATTTCGAATCTTCCCGTATTTTTACGTTCAATTTTTCCATGTTTATCTATTATATTTGACACACATTTCTTCAATTTTTCTTTATTAACATCACCGAAATTAAGTCCATGCACTTGTTTTCCCTATAATACTTCACTTTTATAAGAGAATTATTATTACAAATATTTTTATTCTAATTAGTTATACACACATCTGAGTGTGCCTTAATCACTATTATGTATAACGAGAAAAGAATTATTGAACATGTTTGAACTAATTCTTGATAAGAAATTTCAGAAAAGTAATGTACTACCCAACCTTTAGCTTTAAATACTTTTATTCGTATTTTCTTCATTCAGAGTTTTAATTTTTCTTTATATTCTTAATTAGGCTTGCTATAAAAATTGAAACTTAGAAATTGGAACATTCGATTTGTTTTCTTAGGGTTTGGGTGTATGGATGGTGGAGGTTGGACCAGTTTTGAGTGCTTCAACTTTTAGATATAATACGGCATATCCATTATTATCCTTTTTAGTTCTCTTCGTGTAAGGCATTAATAGTGCAATATCATGCAAGCAAACTTTTCTTGCTGCAATAGAATGATGAAACTTGGCATCTTTGTGTTTGATTCGCGTTGAAAGCAGCATCTTACATTTCCACTGTTTTGCATATGTAGCTTTACGAAATATTCTTTAATTATCTTACATTTCAACCAAGAGTTTCAGAATATACAGTATACACTGAGTTTATTTGGATAGGAGTTTATTTGGATGATTTATTTGAGATAATTACTGTAGCATATTTTATGATGTGATATATGTGAGATAAAAATGTGATTGGAATTTGTGAAGCAAATTATTTTTTTCAAATCATTCCAATCCAAACATTGAAACCTAGAAATTGGAACATTCGATTTGTTTTCTTAGGGTTTGGGTGTATGGATGGTGGAGGTTGGACCAGTTTTGAGTGCTTCAACTTTTAGATATAATACGGCATATCCATTATTATCCTTTTTAGTTCTCTTCGTGTAAGGCATTAATAGTGCAATATCATGCAAGCAAACTTTTCTTGCTGCAATAGAATGATGAAACTTGGCATCTTTGTGTTTGATTCACGTTGAAAGCAGCATCTTACATTTCCACTGTTTTGCATATGTACCTTTACGAAATATT
This sequence comes from Coffea eugenioides, assembly GCF_003713205.1. Classification (NCBI taxonomy): domain Eukaryota; kingdom Viridiplantae; phylum Streptophyta; class Magnoliopsida; order Gentianales; family Rubiaceae; genus Coffea; species Coffea eugenioides. The sequence goes on along the minus strand of NC_040035.1, from coordinate 30,807,916 downwards.
CTTTAATTATCTTACATTTCAACCAAGAGTTTCAGAATATACAGTATACACTGAGTTTATTTGGATAGGAGTTTATTTGGATGATTTATTTGAGATAATTACTGTAGCATATTTTATGATGTGATATATGTGAGATAAAAAGGTGATTTGGAAGATAAAAAGGTGATTAGAATTTGTGAAGCAAATTATTTTTTTCAAATCATTTCAATCCAAACACACTCACTATCATTTTTGGATACATATATATACAAAAGTTGATATTAGAATTCAAATTTGGATTAAATAATATGCATTAAAATCTTAAAATGTATACTGTCAATATAAACAAGAGGGTCCTCTTGTTTTGGAAAAAAAATTTAAAAAAAAATATGAAGGAATCCCGTGGCCATGTAAACATTTTTTCTTTTTTTTGCAAAAGGATAAACTTTCTTCATAAAAAAAATATGCAATTTAAGAAATGGATTATAGTTTTTAAACTTTTACAGTAGTCCCAATTTTTCTTTCAAGCATGAAAAAATGATTCTATAAATACATATTTTCAGATTTTAAACACGAGTTTGTTACTAAAAATATGAAGGTATCTCGTGGCTGTGTAAACCTTTATTTTTTTTTTTTTGCAAAAGGATAAACTTTCTTCATAAAAAAAATATGCAATTTAAGAAATGGATTATAATTTTTAAACTTTTACAGTAGTTCCGATTTTTCTTTCGAGCATGAAAAAACGATTCTATAAATACATATTTTTGGATTTTAAACATGAGTTTGTTACCTCATTTGTAAAATAGATCCACCGCCTAAATTATGGGCAACTTCGGTGGCTTTTGCATTCATGCTTCAGTTGTGTGCTTGGTCAACTTTGGTGGCTTTTGTGTTTGTGCTTCAGAGTTCAGACGTGTATTTGTATCTTCATCGTATAGTTGTAGTTGCTTGAGCTCCCCTAGTGAGTGGGCGGTGGGTGGTGTCCGAAGCGGTCTGTGGGAGCCGCACAAAGCTGTATTGCCTATGTAATCTTGAGAGAAAGCCATCTGAAAAACAACATATTGGATGTGTTTCTTTCTCCAATTGAAGACCTGGATTTGGCGGTTTTACAAGGTGAAGTCTTCGCACTCTCACCTAACTGATCTTGTTTAAACTTATTTCATTCTTGATTAGATACAAATAGTGTGTGCATAATTTTAAAAGTGATCAGCGTCACCATGTTTATGATATATGTATGTACGTGTACATTTTAAATGAATGCATCATTTATTTATAATATCAAGAATTCGCAAAGATCTTAAGCCAAAGACTGACTATCTAAGAGAAAATTACAAATCAAATGAGTAAACGAGTAACAGCAATATTCAATTTACCTAAAGTCAAATTCTCCACATTTATTAACACCTATCATGTATTAAATATATAACCATTTTACATTAATCCACTTGCCTTCATTTGATCTTGATTAACATAGACCCAGGGCATCCTCACGCATTGCGTGAGGCTGAAAAAACTAGTAAACATTAAATAGCAATCTAGCAAGTCCTTTCAAGATAATATTATTCAACTTATATCATAAATACAATTTTCAATCACCTTTTTATTTTGCATATATTACATTACAAAAAATATCAGTGTTATTCCAAATAATTTTCTATCCAAATATCTCTTGGATTGCTCTTGCCTAATTCGATTCATTAGTTAGCTGATAGCTTAGGAGTTTACACTCCCAAATCAGCCATGAGATTACTTGTCCCCAAGAATCATGCTGTATCTTGGCATCAATTAGTTTGGCTCAAATACTCCATTCCTATATATTCTTTTGTTTTATGGATATGGATGTTGTGTTTGAATCGACTGAATACTAAGGATCGCTTGGTGCGGTGGAGAGTAATTTCTAATCTACGATGTCCTTTGTGTACAGGTGCTTATGAATCTGGGGAGCACTTGTTCTCCCAATGTAATTATGTTGCTTATGTTCGGTCCAGAATTTAGGAATCACTACTGCTGTATAGGGGAGGACTTCCGTGGTCAAGGGAGTTGCAATGGTTGGAACATCACCTTAAGAACAATTTTTTCTCTAATCAGTTTCGTAAGTTAGCTCTTGGAGCATCTTTTATAGAACAACAATTTCCGCCTACACTACCGGCAGGAAGGAAGGGCAAAGAAAGAGACTCAAAAGATAGATTAGTGACCGGGTGAAAGTTTGACCGGGTGAAAGTTTGAAAGGCTTACCTTGAATTGGTCAAAATATGTGGAATTTCTTACCTTTCGTGGAGGATTAGATCCAATAACTGGGGTCTGTGGCTAACCAATATTGCACACCACCATTTAGCTATTGCAATTCTTTTCCTGATAGCAGGTCACACGTATAGGACCAACTGGGGTATTGGTCATGGTCTAAAAGATATTTTAGAAGCTCACAAAGGTCCATTTACAGGCTGGGGCCATAAAGGACTATATGAGATACTAACAACGTCATGGCATGCTCAATTATCTCTTAATCTAGCCATTTTAGGCTCTTTAACCATTGTTGTAGCTCACCACATGTATTCCATGCTCCCTTATCCATATCTAGCTACTGACTATGGTACACAATTGTCGTTGTTCACACACCACATGTGGATTGGTGGATTTCTCATAGTTGGTGCTGCTGCGCACGCAGTCATTTTATGGTAAGAGACTATGATCCAACTACTCGATACAATGATCTATTAGATCGTGTCCTTAGACATCGTGATGCAATTATATCACATCTCAACTGGGCATGCTTATTTCTAGGCTTTCACAGTTTTGGTTTGTATATTCATAATGATACCATGAGCGCTTTAGGGCGTCCTCAAGATATGTTTTCAGATACTGCTATCCAATTACAACCCGCCTTTGCTCAATGGATACAAAACACCCACGCTTTAGCACCCGGTGTGTGAGAACCCGTAATTTTCTTAATTTCTAGGTTTTATTTTCTTTTAATTGCACGCTTTTCCACATTTTCTTTATTCGAAAAATTTTAAAAAATAATTTTTATGAGTAAATATGATTTTTAAATCATTTTTCTAGTATAAGTTAGTTTATAAGGTTTTAAGAGTGTATACCGGAGGTGGGACCCACTAGTGCGGTAAGTTGGATAAAATTCGGTTAATTAGGTTAAGTTGTGTATACCGGGTTTAATTTATCAGGTGTTAAGAGATAATTAGAGGTTACCTAGATGAATTATCATTGGAAAGACAAAAGGATAGAGTTGCATTAAAAAGGTGACAAGTGTCACTTTATGATTTAAAGTTGGACTTTGACCACTATTCATTTACTTTACTAATTAGTCAATTTGGACCCAAAATCATCTTCATTCATCAAGCATCTTGGCCGGCCCTCACTAGAAGAAAAGAAAAGAAAGCTCTCAACTTGTTTCTTTCATTTCTTGCACAAATCTAACAAATCAACCGTTTAAACTTCCAATTTCTTCATACAAACTCTTAATTTAGTAGTAGTGAGGTTGTTGGTAAAGTGGTTTGGAAGAAAGTGGTTCTAAGTTGGCTCCTTTCTTGAGTTGGTAAGGTGAGTAGCTAAGGAACCTCTCTTTTGTTCTCAATAGTGTTTAATTAGTGGCTTGGGGTAGTCATAGAGGGGATTTTGTGTAAGATTTTGTGTCTTTTGGTGGAGATTGGTGAATTTTTATATTTATTCTTGATTTTTCTGTTTTTATATGTTTAATATTGTGTGGCCATGGATGATGGCTTGGGATAGTTTAGAATGAAGCTATAGTGCGTAAATTGTAGCTAATTGCGGAAAATTTCCACTTTGTGCGGAAAATTCCAGATTAGGGTTTCAATTAACCCTGTTCTTCCTGGTACTGTTTGGATAGGAAGAAGGCCGAATTAGCCTTAGATTAAAACATGAAAGTTTTAGGAAATAATGTTTTATAGTTGTCTGTAAAATTTCAGCCCAATCTGAGCTCGGTAGCCTGTGAAAAGACGGGAATACCCAGACTGCCCTAGGTAGGAGTTCGGCGGTCAGGGTTGGCAGTTCACCCAAACTGACCGCGACCGTTCACCCTGATGCGTACTGAGTTTGATTTTGGCCAAAACATAAAAGTTGTAGTACTGTGTCTTAACTTTCTAAAGGCCATGGAAACGCCCCAATTGGACTTCGGTAGCCTGAGTTATGGTCATTTAACCAGAATGCGGTTAGTTAACCTGTTTGTGCGATTCTGGTTTGGTACATTGAAATTTTGACCTAGCTACACTATGAACTGGACTGAGTTGTCTTCAGTAAAGTTGTAGCCATTTATCTTAGCTTCGAAACGGTGTAAATTTCACCTCAATCTGATAAGTGTAGCTTCAGTTGTGTTCGTTCCGCTAAGCAATGTCAAATCTGCCTTTTGTTTTCCAACCTAAACTTCATTTCCGCACATGTCCTAGCTTGATTTTGCACTTATACGTTCTTTTTGGTCTTACTCTAGTAGTATGTAGATTTGGTTTATGACTCGTACTCGAGTCTCATTGTGTTTTATTGTATGTTTTAGGACGTGCCGGTGACGCGGAGCGCTCGTTGGGCAGAAATTTGTGATTTCACTCTATGTTTGCTTGGTGAGTGTACTACTCACGTGATTGTTACTACACGGCTTGGTTATACTTGAAATTTATGACTTGAATGCTTGTGTATATGGATGAAATTGTTTGAGACGAGGGTGTATTTTATCACTCTCACGCTCTATGGCTGATGTGACTGTTTACTGCATTAATTGAATTCTACTTGAACATACTTGAACTGGGGTCGTTTGGACGAGTCTCCAATGACCATTACTGTTATCACTGAGCTCAACCCCATTGGTGGTCAATTGAATCGATCCGGCAAGGGCTTGGTCGAGAAAATTGACAAGCCATGGGGACTGTTTATGTGGAATCCTTGGGTATGAGACTCTTGATTCCGGTATACTCGAGTATTATCATTTCTGAACTGATTGGAGTTCGGGCCCGGTAGGGGTATGTGAGGTGGAAGGAATCGGTGAAAGTGGAGTCTACGGTATTGGTTACTCTTTAAGCGTTGACGGAGGGTCAACGGGGCGAGATCAAGTATGACAAGCAGGGATAAGGGCTCTTGAGAGCCGACCGTATCCTTTTAAATATCTTTATTGAAACGTGATGCGAATTGACTCATTTATTGGATGTGTTTGGATTGAATAGCTTTGTGCTTATGTGAACTTTGTTACTTGGGTGATGGTACCTCATTGGGCGAAAGCTCACTCCATTAAATTTTGTTTTCCTTACAGGGAACCACTTTTGGGGACTATGATGTTTTGAAGCACGAGTTGAGCTAGTTTTAATATATTTTTGTAAAGCTCCTTGATAGTTGGAAAACCCTAAATGTATTTTGATCTAATTATCTTCCTTTTGTTTTGTAAATTACAAACGTATGTGTATAATACTGTTTAACCCTGTTCATGTATCCTATTTGGTTTGAAAATGTTTTTTCGAGTTATATGACATGGCACCCACTATTCATTGACGGTTTTGATTTTCGTGTTGCTATTTTGCAATTTTGAATAGATTGAGCGTGCTATTACCTTCCGAAACGTTTTAGAACGTATTTAACGACTTCGTTAGTCCTGGCGAGAGCCGGGTAGGCAGTCTGCTGACCCCTTTGGTATGCCTTAGGGAAAGTGGGGCTATCACAGGTGGTATCAGATCCTAGGTTTGAATCAGCCTGGGCATGTTAGAAATGCTCGACTTGAGAATTATATTTGATTATTTCTGTAAGAGTATTTAAGTTTAACTACGCTTTTAGTGTAGGATGGATGGACATAGTGGGCCTAGTGGTAGCGCTGCCGGTGAGCGACCTCGCAGAGTACTTCCGATGATTAAGTACCAGATTCGGCCGAGAGGGGTCGTCGTACTTTGGAGTCCGGCTAACCGCCTTCGACGTTGTGAGTGCCGCCACACCTATGCCTACCCCAACACCGTCGTGTTAGCCATGGTAGAGGAAAGGAAGGAGTTGGTGAAGGATAACGCTAGGCTTGAGGCTGAAGTAAACCAACTGAGGGAAGCCAACAAGAGGCAAGTTGAGCGAATCAAGGAACTTGAGTACGACGTGGTTGAGGGCCAGGATAGAGTAGACGACCTTTGTGCCCAACTTGGGGAGGCGCGTGAGCGCATGATCAAGAGGGCTAGGAAAGTGAGGGTTAGAGTCGAGTCGATCTTGCACATTTGCGATGATTTGCTCGAGGAAGAGAGCGACGAGACTTCATGTACGGGAGGTGGGATTGGAGGTGAACCCGCCCCATCGGAGGGGTCCACTAGTCCGACGATGGATTAAGCCGTTGCCTTAGGTTATTTTGGATGATTTTGTCTACCGTATATAGGAGGGATAGGGAATGGTAGATTGGGGAAAGAACTTCAGTTAGTCGTTTTTGTACGTTTGGACTAACCATGTATATATTACTTTTGATGATGTCGTTCCCTTATGGACTGTCTTTGTTTGTACTTGACTGACTGTTAATATGTGACTTGTTTGACTTTATTTTGTATGTATATATGCTTTATTGTGAAAAGCCTTTGGTTCCTTACTTACATGTATTGTTATATATTTTTTTTATATAGCTACGTTTACTTAGATCGATTAGACTTCATGGAAGGGACACGTAGTGGTCGGGGTCGTGGACGCGGGAGTAGGCAACCCACGTCGGAAAGGGGCGTTGGGGAAACCTCATCTGAACCAGACCCTGAACCTAGGGGTGATCCTAATGTCCAAATAGCTGCTGCTATGCAGCAAATGACTAATTTACTAGCCCAAGTGGTGCAGCAACAGGGTCAAAACCCTAACCCCAACCCTGGCAACCCTGGCAACCACGTGGAGAGCGAGGACAGGGTTCTCGAGAGATTTCAAAAGTTTGCCCCACCAAATTTCATTGGGAGGTCCGATCCAGATGTAGCCGAAAGGTGGTTAGAGAAGATGATGGATATCTTTGCTGCCCTGCACTACACCGAGGAGAGGCAGGTGACATTCGCTGTTTTTCAGCTAAAAGGGGTGGTGGAATGTTATTCGGCAAAAGTGGGAACGGGAGCAAACGCCCAGGACTTGGGTGAACTTTATGCGAGAATTCAATGCAAAATCCTTCATTCCTCTAATTCAGGAACGGAAGGAAGATGAATTTATTCGGTTTCGTCAGGGGGCCTAGTCCGTAGCAGAGTACTAGAGCCAGTTCACCCGTCTATCCAAATTTGCCCCCGAACTAATCATGACCGAGTAATGGCGGATAAGGCGCTTTATCCAGGGGTTGAACGTGGAAATTCAGAAGGATCTCTCGGTGGCCCGGATTAACGCTTTTAGTGAGGCCGTAGTGAAAGCTCAACATGTGGAAAGCGCTAGACTACAGGTAAGAAACTTCTAGGCAAAGAAACGAGGCTTTCCTGGGAGCAGTTCAGGGCAGGGAGATAAGAGTGCCCCTCCCAAGTTCGGACGGGGAGTCAGAGGAGGAAGGCAGTCGGGTGTAGGTAGAGGGACCTAGTCAAGGGGTGGCTCAGCTGGGAGAAGCCAGGGAGGAGGCTTCCAAAGAGGTTCGGGTTCGGCATCCCGTGGACCCTGTGGGTATTGCGGAAAGCCAAACCACTCGGAGGATAACTGCTGGAAGAAGGAGGGAAAGTGTCTGCGTTGCGGAAGCGCAGACCATCAGCTTGCCACATGCCCAATTTTAAAACAAGATGGAAAGGGAAGTCAACAACCACCGAGGACCAACGTTGGACCAGCTAAGGGAGACGGGACGAAACCCAAGATCGCGGATCGAGTGTACTCGTTAAAGCCACAGCAGGTCCTAGAATCTCCCGAGGTCGTAGAAGGTACGATCCCTGTATTCCACCGCTTTGCAAAGGTCTTAGTAGATACCGGTGCCACCCATTCCTTCGTTAACCCTAATTTCATGTGTGGCATTGATATAAAACCTGCTAATTTACCTTACGACCTAGAAGTTAGTACGCTTACAGGGGATCATCATTTGATTACTAGCCTGGTTTATAAAGACTGTGAGGTTTGGGTAGGAGAGAGGAGATTATTGGGGGATTTGATAAATTTGTCCATTAAGGGGTATGACGTGATCTTGGGCATGGACTGGTTAGCCAGGTATAATGCCCAACTAGATTGTAAGAAAAAAGTGGTAGAGTTCCGCCTTCCTGGTGAGGCAACCTTAAGGTTAGACATAAGGGGCAGGTTAGTCTCATCCGCCTTGATCTCGGGCATCCGGGCTAGGAAACTGCTAAGTAGAGGGGCGCAAGGGTTTTTAGTCTTTCTGATCAATACCCCCACCGACAAAGTAAAGGTAGAGGACGTGCACATAGTAAAGGAATATCCGGATGTATTTCCTGATGAGTTAGTAGCTCTACCTCCGGAAAGAGAGATCGAATTCCAAATCGACATGTTACTGGGAACGTCGCCCATCTCGAAAACCCCATATCGGATGGCCCCTGCGGAACTTAAGGAGCTGAAATTGCAGTTACAAGACCTTTTGGAGCGGGGGTTAATCCAAGAGAGTGGGTCTTCTTGGGGAGCCCCTGTACTGTTTGTGAAAAAGAAGGACGGGAGTCTGCGGATGTGTATAGACTATCGGGGGCTAAACAATGTGACGATTAAAAATAAGTATCCACTGCCCCATATTGATGAGTTGTTTGACCAGTTGCAAGGAGCAGTGGTCTTCTCGAAATTAGATCTTCGACAGGGGTATTACCAGTTGTTGATTAGGAAAGAGGATATTCCGAAAACTGCTTTCAATTCGAGATATGAGCACTACGAATTCGCAGTTATGCCCTTTGGACTGACCAATGCCCCTGCCGCCTTCATGGATCTAATGGATAGGGTTTTTAAGCCCTACTTGGACCGATTTGTCTTTGTTTTCATTGATGACATCTTGGTCTACTCCAAGACTCGCGAGGAGCATGAACAGCACTTAAGAATTGTTCTGCAAACCCTAAGAGAGCATCGGTTATACGCAAAGTTCAGTAAGTGCGAGTTTTGGCTGGAGAAAATTTCTTTCTTAGGGCACGTAATTTCCCAAGAGGGTATCTCGATTGACTCAACAAAAGTAGAGGCGGTGACCAATTGAAAACGGCCAGAAAACCCTACGGAGATTCGTAGTTTTCTAGGGTTGGCGGGGTATTACCGACGTTTCATTAAAGATTTTTTCAAACTAACCGGTCCTTTAACCGACTTGACAAAGAAGCATGGTCGATTTGTGTGGGATGCCAAATGCGAAATGAGTTTTCAGGAGTTAAAGAAAAGATTAACTATGGCGCCAGTTCTAGTCTTGCCTAACGGAGTAGAAGGGTTTACCGTTTATACCGACGCGTCGCGGGAAGGTCTGGGGTGTGTGCTGATGCAGAACCGGAATGTGATATCTTTTGCCTCTAGGAAGCTGAAACCCCACGAGCAGAACTACCCAACCCACGATCTTGAGTTAGCCGCGGTTGTTTTCGCTCTGAAAAAGTGGAGACGGAAACTCAGACCACAAGAGTCTTAGGTATCTTTTTCACAAAAGGAATTGAATATGAGGCAGCGACGGTGGATAAAATTTTGGAGGATTACGACTGCACTATCAACTACCCCCGGGGAAGGCGAATACTGATGCCTTAAGTCGCAAGGCTCAAGTAGCAGGGTTAATGATCAAAGAGTGGGATTTGTTAGAATCCGTTTGCGAGTGACAACCCACCTCCCCCTAAGGCGAGGTGGAGACTCATTCGGATAAAACTCAAAGATTACATCAAATTCTCCAATAAAAATTACATATCAAAAGCGAAGCGGAAAAATTCCCAACTATACATAAAATGTTCCAAATAAAAATGAAGCGCGGAATGAGTCCAGGGGAATAAAACATTTTGGGGTAGCTGATGCTATCAAGACCTAAAAAGAACATATATGGTAGGAGTAACACATGATAAAAGGAGATCGCTCTGTACGTACAAAAATGTCTCGTTTGCCAACAAGTCATAAGGCAGAGCATAAAAAATCATCGGGTTTGTATACAACCCCTTTGAGATACCCGAGTGGAAACAATTCAAAAGTGAGAAAACATCACAATGGATTTCGTTTCAGGTTTGCCGCGAACGCAACGAGAACATGATGCCGTTTGGGTGATCGTTGATCGATTAACCAAATCGACCCATTTCTTGCCGATAAACATGAAATACTCCATGGAGAAATTGGCTCAGGTGTACATGGACGAGATCGTAAGGCTACATGGTGTTCCTGTGAGCATCGTTTCAGACAGAGATCCCCGCTTTGTATCTAGTTTTGGCAGAAATTTCAAGAGACTCTGGGGACAAAACTCAACTTAAGCACCACCTATTACCCTCAGACGGATGGATAATCGGAGCGAACAATTCAAACTCTCAAGGATATGTTAAGGACCTGCAGATTTTGGGAGTAACTGGGGTCAACACCTTAGTAGAGTTTGCCTACAATAACAGCTACCATTCATCAATTCAAATAGTTCCATACGAAGCACTTTATGGGAGGAAATGTCGGTCACCGATCTACTGGGATGAAGTCGGCGAGAGGAAAGCCCTAGATCCAACGACTATTGCATGGATGGAGGAGGCACGAGAAAAATTCAAGTTGATACTACAAACATTGGAGTTCGAAGTCGGGGATCGTGTTTTCCTCAACTCACAGCAGTAAAGAAGTTGTCGTCGGACCCTTGATTCTCCGTATTTGACCCGTCTCATATCTTACAGCCGGAGGAAATCGAAATAGATGATCGCTCACCTACGAAGAGAAACCTGTACAGTTGCTTGACCGAAAAGTTAAGGAGCTGAGTGGTTGATAACCATTGCTGTTTGGATAGAAATAAATTCTTTTAAAACATGAAAGTTGTAGAAAATAATGTTTTATAGTTCTGAAAAATTTCAGCCCAATAAAAAGACGGGCAGGGTTGGCAGTTCAACCAAACTGAACCGTTCACCCTGATGCGTACACTTCGGTAGCCTGAGTTATGGTCATTTAACCAGAATGCGGTTAGCTAACCTGTTTGTGCGATTCTGGTTTGGTACATTGAAATGTTGACCTAGCGACACTACGAACTGTGTGACAGCCCCACCTCCCCCTAAGGCGAACCAGAGGGTTCGGCGGGCCGCCTGCCCGGCTCTCGCCAGGACTCAGTCGTTCACTACAATTCTCAAACAAATACAAGATAAAACTCAAATATTACATCAAATTCTCCAATAAATAATTACATATCAAAAGCGAAGCGGAAAAATTCCCAACTATACATAAAATGATTCCAAATCCAAACGGTACAAGATATATGCGCCTTCCTTCGTTATGAGCCCTGTGGAGGGGAATAAAACATTTTGGGGTGAGCTAGAAGCTCAGCGAGTTACCTGTAAAATCAGTAATCAAATCTGTTTAACAATAGTTCATTTCAATGATGTCATTTCAATATGGAGTATCAATAATTCACGAAACATTTACAATGGAAAGCGATAGTAACATTCATGAAAAGGATACGTTCGTTCTCCTGTCATTTCATTGCATTTGGTTTCATTCGTGCATTCATTCACCCCGTCCCTGGCTTTTGGCCAGGCTCCACCAACCTACAAGGTAATACTCGAGTATACCGAAACGTTCACCCAAGTCCCTAATCGCCCGACCGAGTCCGTTTCTGGCTCGAGACGACCGGTAACAAGGGGCAATGGCCAGTTCAGCCCAAAAGGCTTACATTCATGCGCAAGTAGCATTTAATCATAATCATTGAAAATTTCTTATTTATTTAGGTCGAGTACGATAAAGTACACACTCGCCTAGAAAACTCGTTTTAACAATCATTGAAAGCAAAATCAATAATAACAAGACACTCATATGCAAGCACGCATGATATGCAAGAAAACAGTTCAAAGTAACTTTGAAAACAGTTTAAAGGTAAATAATGCGGGAAAGCGGTTCGAAAGTAACTTTGGAAACAATTCAAAAGTAAATAATGCAGGAAACGATTCATAAATAACTTTAGAAATAGTTTGAGGTTACTCACCTCAATGGCTCAGAAATCATCCATCATATAACATTGCCTTGCTCAAACCCAAGTCTTAGATCACAAACTCAATGCAATCAAGTCCTTTCAAAGTTCGGACAGCACTTCCCCTGAATTTGCTTACTTTTCCAGCCGTCATGGCTTCATTATATCCTCAGCCAGTCCCAAAGGTACACACACAACAACAAGTTCATCCAATAGCCATTCAGCAAGCTCCAAGTAGTACTAGTACAAGTCAAGTTAGGGAAAAGTCCGGAAATGAAAGTTAAGCTCAAAACCAGAAAAACAGTTTTGACGTCATTTTGCGGTAATGGTACCAAAGGCACATCGAGTATCGGATGAAGGTACAAGATACACCGTTTCGAAGCTAAAAGACAGGGCTACAAAATTGTAGAAGGTCACTCAGTCCAAATCCCAACACAACTAAGTCAAATATGCCAAATAACAAACCAGAACCGTAATTGCAGGTTTACAAATTACACTATGCTGTAATCAGTACAACTCAGTCTAAACAGGTCCAAATGCAGAAATTCCAAAGGCATATGGTAGCTAGGACATCAAGCTACATTTCATCAGAAGACCTCAAGAACCAAATCCAAAGCAATTCCAGTCAAAACAACCCATTACAGGCGCAGTTCTTACATCCTGATGAACCCAGAACAGCAACAGTAAATTCGGCTTATCTCATTCTACACTACTCCAATTGCCCTGACATTTTACAGCCACCCTTAAAACATCAATACCTACAACTTTCATGTTTTGAGCCAAGGCCAATTCGGCCTCTATCTAGGACCTAAAATTTCGGACAGAATGAAGAACCAAGAACCCTAATTTTCCAGATTTCTTCCAAAACAGAATTTACTTGCAATCTTCCACTTTTTCCACCTTCTAGAATCATTAAACATCAATTCCCATCATCAAGGATAGCCACAACATCACATTCATATTAAACCAGAAAATTCATCAATAAATTGAAAACTTCACCAATTCATCTCAAACCAAGAAATAAACCACAAATTTCAGCACTTTAGCTACCACTAAGCACAACTTAAGCTTCATTAAGTGTAGGAGGAAGTTAAATCACCACTCACCTAGTAAACAAGAGAAGAGGAGTTAATGGACACCTTAGCTTCCTTGAACACTTCCACAAAATCACTTACTAGCACCAAATGGAAGGATTGTATGGAGTAGAAACAAATTTCAGCACTTGGGTTGGATGATTTGAGCTAGATGTTAGCTAAAATGGTGAAGAGCTCTCTTCCTTTCTTCCTTAAGGTTGGTCGGCCAAAGAAGAGAAAGAAATGGTGATTTTTGTGGTAAATTTGAGATATTTAATCAACAATTGGTAAGAAAGGTCAAAAGTCAAATAAGTCAAATAAGTGGCAACCTCTCTTAAAGTGACACATGTCACTCCATTTAAAGCATCTCTATCCTTTTTCTCTCTCACATCAATCACATCACAACCTCTACTTATCTCTTAACACCCGATAAATTTCACCCAGTGTCCGGAACTTAACCTAATTGGCCGAATTTTTCCGAACATTTCGCACTAGCGGGTCCCACGTCCGTTATATATCCTTAATTTCTCAAAAACTAACCGATACTAGAAAAATCATCTAAAACCTATATTTACTCGTAAGAATTATCTGGGAAAAGTTCTAGTAAAGAAAAATGTAGAAAAGGCGGGCGATTTAATAAAATAATCCCTAAAAAATTAGAAAATTTCTGGGTTCACACACTTATACTTTTCGGGGCGTCACAATCTCCCCTGCTCAAAAGAATGTCGTCCTCGACATTCCCTCTTGTACCAAATCAAGTCGAGACATCCCGCAAGAATCACTAATAACCAAACCCACAGTCCGGCATCCTAAACTTGAAGCCTAGGATACACTACAGAGATCTGAAGCCTAAGCTCTGATACCAATTGTGACAGCCCCACCTCCCCCTAAGGCGAACCAGAGGGTTCGACGGGCCGCCTGCCCGGCTCTCGCCGGGACTCAGTCGTTCACTACATCCCTCAAACAAATACAAGATAAAACTCAAATATTACATCAAATTCTCCAATAAATAATTACATATCAAAAGCGAAGCGGAAACAATTCCCAACTATACATAAAATGATTCTAAATCCAAACGGTACAAGATATATGCGCCTTCCTTCGTCATGAGCCCTGTGGAGGGGAATAAAACATTTTGGGGTGAGCTAGAAGCTCAGCGAGTAACCAGTAAAATCAGTAATCAAATCTGTTTAACAATAGTTCATTTCAATGATGTCATTTCAATATGGAGTATCAATAATTCACGAAACATTTACAATGGAAAGCGATAGTAACATTCATGAAAAGGATACGTTCGTTCTCCTGTCATTTCATTGCATTTGGTTTCATTCGTGCATTCATTCACCCCGTCCCTGGCTTTTGGCCAGGCTCCACCAACCTACAAGGTAATACTCGAGTATACAGAAACGTTCACCCAAGTCCCTAATCGCCCGACCGAGTCCGTTTCTGGCTCGAGACGACCGGTAACAAGGGGCAATGGCCAGTTCAGCCCAAAAGGCTTACATTCATGCGCAAGTAGCATTTAATCATAATCATTGAAAATTTCATATTTATTTAGGTCGAGTACGATAAAGTACACACTCGCCTAGAAAACTCGTTTTAACAATCATTGAAAGCAAAATCAATAATAACAAGACACTCATATGCAAGCACGCATGATATGCAAGAAAACAGTTCAAAAGTAACTTTGAAAACAGTTTAAAGGTAAATAATGCGGGAAAGCGGTTCGAAAGTAACTTTGGAAACAATTCAAAAGTAAATAATGCAGGAAACGATTCATAAGTAACTTTAGAAATAGTTTGAGGTTACTCACCTCAATGGCTCAGAAATCATCCATCATATAACATTGCCTTGCTCAAACCCAAGTCTTAGATCACAAACTCAATGCAATCAAGTCCTTTCAAAGTTCGGACAGCACTTCCCCTGAATTTGCTTACTTTTCCAGCCGTCATGGCTTCATTATATCCTCAGCCAGTCCCAAAGGTACACACACAACAACAAGTTCATCCAATAGCCATTCAGCAAGCTCCAAGTAGTACTAGTACAAGTCAAGTTAGGGAAAAGTCCGGAAATGAAAGTTAAGCTCAAAACCAGAAAAACAGTTTTGACGTCATTTTGCGGTAATGGTACCAAAGGCACATCGAGTATCGGATGAAGGTGCAAGATACACCGTTTCGAAGCTAAAAGACAGGGCTACAAAATTGTACAAGGTCACTCAGTCCAAATCCCAACACAACTAAGTCAAATATGCCAAATAACAAACCAGAACCGTAATTGCAGGTTTACAAATTACGCTATGCTGTAATCAGTACAACTCAGTCTAAACAGGTCCAAATGCAGAAATTCCAAAGGCATATGGTAGCTAGGACATCAAGCTACATTTCATCAGAAGACCTCAAGAACCAAATCCAAAGCAATTCCAGTCAAAACAACCCATTACAGGCGCAGTTCTTACATCCTGATGAACCCAGAACAGCAACAGTAAATTTCGGCTTATCTCATTCTACACTACTCCAATTGCCCTGACATTTTACAGGCACCCTTAAAACATCAATACCTACAACTTTCATGTTTTGAGCCAAGGCCAATTCGGCCTCTATCTAGGACCTAAAATTTCGGACAGAATGAAGAACCAAGAACCCTAATTTTCCAGATTTCTTCCAAAACAGAATTTACTTGCAATCTTCCACTTTTTCCACCTTCTAGAATCATTAAACATCAATTCCCATCATCAAGGATAGCCACAACATCACATTCATATTAAACCAGAAAAATTCATCAATAAATTGAAAACTTCACCAATTCATCTCAAACCAAGAAATAAACCACAAAATTTCAGCACTTTAGCTACCACTAAGCACAACTTAAGCTTCATTAAGTGTAGGAGGAAGTTCAATCACCACTCACCTAGTAAACAAGAGAAGAGGAGTTAATGGACACCTTAGCTTCCTTGAACACTTCCACAAAATCACTTACTAGCACCAAATGGAAGGATTGTATGGAGTAGAAACAAATTTCAGCACTTGGGTTGGATGATTTGAGCTAGATGTTAGCTAAAATGGTGAAGAGCTCTCTTCCTTTCTTCCTTAAGGTTGGTCGGCCAAAGAAGAGAAAGAAATGGTGATTTTTGTGGTAAATTTGAGACATTTAATCAACAATTGGTAAGAAAGGTCAAAAGTCAAATAAGTCAAATAAGTGGCAACCTCTCTTAAAGTGACACATGTCACTCCATTTAAAGCATCTCTATCCTTTTTCTCTCTCACAACCTCTACTTATCTCTTAACACCCGATAAATTTCACCCAGTGTCCGGAACTTAACCTAATTGGCCGAATTTTTCCGAACATTTCGCACTAGCGGGTCCCACGTCCGTTATATATCCTTAATTTCTCAAAAACTAACCGATACTAGAAAAATCATCTAAAACCTATATTTACTCGTAAGAATTATCTGGGAAAAGTTCTAGTAAAGAAAAATGTAGAAAAGGCGGGCGATTTAATAAAATAAACCCTAGAAAATTAGAAAATTTCTGGGTTCACACACTTATACTTTTCGGGGCGTCACAATCTCCCCTCCTCAAAAGAATGTCGTCCTCGACATTCCCTCTTGTACCAAATCAAGTCGAGACATCCCGCAAGAATCACTAATAACCAAACCCACAGTCCGGCATCCTAAACTTGAAGCCTAGGATACACTACAGAGATCTGAAGCCTAAGCTCTGATACCAATTGTGACAGCCCCACCTCCCCCTAAGGCGAACCAGAGGGTTCGGCGGGCCGCCTGCCCGGCTCTCGCCGGGACTCAGTCGTTCACTACATCCCTCAAACAAATACAAGATAAAACTCAAATATTACATCAAATTCTCCAATAAATAATTACATATCAAAAGCGAAGCGGAAACAATTCCCAACTATACATAAAATGATTCCAAATCCAAACGGTACAAGATATATGCGCCTTCCTTCGTCATGAGCCCTGTGGAGGGGAATAAAATATTTTGGGGTGAGCTAGAAGCTCAGCGAGTAACCAGTAAAATCAGTAATCAAATCTGTTTAACAATAGTTCATTTCAATGATGTCATTTCAATATGGAGTATCAATAATTCACGAAACATTTACAATGGAAAGCGATAGTAACATTCATGAAAAGGATACGTTCGTTCTCCTGTCATTTCATTGCATTTGGTTTCATTCGTGCATTCATTCACCCCGTCCCTGGCTTTTGGCCAGGCTCCACCAACTTACAAGGTAATACTCGAGTATACCGAAACGTTCACCCAAGTCCCTAATCGCCCGACCGAGTCCGTTTCTGGCTCGAGACGACCGGTAACAAGGGGCAATGGCCAGTTCAGCCCAAAAGGATTACATTCATGCGCAAGTAGCATTTAATCATAATCATTGAAAATTTCATATTTATTTAGGTCGAGTACGATAAAGTACACACTCGCCTAGAAAACTCGTTTTAACAATCATTGAAAGCAAAATCAATAATAACAAGACACTCATATGCAAGCACGCATGATATGCAAGAAAACAGTTCAAAAGTAACTTTGAAAACAGTTTAAAGGTAAATAATGCGGGAAAGCGGTTCGAAAGTAACTTTGGAAACAATTCAAAAGTAAATAATGCAGGAAACGATTCATAAGTAACTTTAGAAATAGTTTGAGGTTACTCACCTCAATGGCTCAGAAATCATCCATCATATAACATTGCCTTGCTCAAACCCAAGTCTTAGATCACAAACTCAATGCAATCAAGTCCTTTCAAAGTTCGGACAGCACTTCCCCTGAATTTGCTTACTTTTCCAGCCGTCATGGCTTCATTATATCCTCAGCCAGTCCCAAAGGTACACACACAACAACAAGTTCATCCAATAGCCATTCAGCAAGCTCCAAGTAGTACTAGTACAAGTCAAGTTAGGGAAAAGTCCGGAAATGAAAGTTAAGCTCAAAACCAGAAAAACAGTTTTGACGTCATTTTGCGGTAATGGTACCAAAGGCACATCGAGTATCGGATGAAGGTGCAAGATACACCGTTTCGAAGCTAAAAGACAGGGCTACAAAATTGTACAAGGTCACTCAGTCCAAATCCCAACACAACTAAGTCAAATATGCCAAACAACAAACCAGAACCGTAATTGCAGGTTTACAAATTACGCTATGCTGTAATCAGTACAACTCAGTCTAAACAGGTCCAAATGCAGAAATTCCAAAGGAATATGGTAGCTAGGACATCAAGCTACATTTCATCAGAAGACCTCAAGAACCAAATCCAAAGCAATTCCAGTCAAAACAACCCATTACAGGCGTAGTTCTTACATCCTGATGAACCCAGAACAGCAACAGTAAATTCGGCTTATCTCATTCTACACTACTCCAATTGCCCTGACATTTTACAGGCACCCTTAAAACATCAATACCTACAACTTTCATGTTTTGAGCCAAGGCCAATTCGGCCTCTATCTAGGACCTAAAATTTCGGACAGAATGAAGAACCAAGAACCCTAATTTTCCAGATTTCTTCCAAAACAGAATTTACTTGCAATCTTCCACTTTTTCCACCTTCTAGAATCATTAAACATCAATTCCCATCATCAAGGATAGCCACAACATCACATTCATATTAAACCAGAAAATTCATCAATAAATTGAAAACTTCACCAATTCATCTCAAACCAAGAAATAAACCACAAATTTCAGCACTTTAGCTACCACTAAGCACAACTTAAGCTTCATTAAGTGTAGGAGGAAGTTCAATCACCACTCACCTAGTAAACAAGAGAAGAGGAGTTAATGGACACCTAAGCTTCCTTGAACACTTCCACAAAATCACTTACTAGCACCAAATGGAAGGATTGTATGGAGTAGAAACAAATTTCAGCACTTGGGTTGGATGATTTGAGCTAGATGTTAGCTAAAATGGTGAAGAGCTCTCTTCCTTTCTTCCTTAAGGTTGGTCGGCCAAAGAAGAGAAAGAAATGGTGATTTTTGTGGTAAATTTGAGATATTTAATCAACAATTGGTAAGAAAGGTCAAATAAGTCAAATAAGTGGCAACCTCTCTTAAAGTGACACATGTCACTCCATTTAAGGCATCTCTATCCTTTTTCTCTCTCACATCAATCACATCACACCCTCTACTTATCTCTTAACACCCGATAAATTTCACCCAATGTCCGGAACTTAACCTAATTGGCCGAATTTTTCCGAACATTTCGCACTAGCGGGTCCCACGTCCGTTATATATCCTTAATTTCTCAAAAACTAACCGATACTACAAAAATCATCTAAAACCTATATTTACTCGTAAGAATTATCTGGGAAAAGTTCTAGTAAAGAAAAATGTAGAAAAGGCGGGCGATTTAATAAAATATACCCTAGAAAATTAGAAAATTTCTGGGTTCACACACTTATACTTTTCGGGGCGTCACAATCTCCCCTCCTCAAAAGAATGTCGTCCTCGACATTCCCTCTTGTACCAAATCAAGTCGAGACATCCCGCAAGAATCACTAATAACCAAACCCACAGTCCGGCATCCTAAACTTGAAGCCTAGGATACACTACAGAGATCTGAAGCCTAAGCTCTGATACCAATTGTGACAGCCCCACCTCCCCCTAAGGCGAACCAGAGGGTTCGGCGGGCCGCCTGCCCGGCTCTCGCCGGGACTCAGTCGTTCACTACATCCCTCAAACAAATACAAGATAAAACTCAAATATTACATCAAATTCTCCAATAAATAATTACATATCAAAAGCGAAGCGGAAACAATTCCCAACTATACATAAAATGATTCCAAATCCAAACGGTACAAGATATATGCGCCTTCCTTCGTCATGAGCCCTGTGGAGGGGAATAAAACATTTTGGGGTGAGCTAGAAGCTCAGCGAGTAACCAGTAAAATCAGTAATCAAATCTGTTTAACAATAGTTCATTTCAATGATGTCATTTCAATATGGAGTATCAATAATTCACGAAACATTTACAATGGAAAGCGATAGTAACATTCATGAAAAGGATACGTTCGTTCTCCTGTCATTTCATTGCATTTGGTTTCATTCGTGCATTCATTCACCCCGTCCCTGGCTTTTGGCCAGGCTCCACCAACCTACAAGGTAATACTCGAGTATACCGAAACGTTCACCCAAGTCCCTAATCGCCCGACCGAGTCCGTTTCTGGCTCGAGACGACCGGTAACAAGGGGCAATGGCCAGTTCAGCCCAAAAGGCTTACATTCATGCGCAAGTAGCATTTAATCATAATCATTGAAAATTTCATATTTATTTAGGTCGAGTACGATAAAGTACACACTCGCCTAGAAAACTCGTTTTAACAATCATTGAAAGCAAAATCAATAATAACAAGACACTCATATGCAAGCACGCATGATATGCAAGAAAACAGTTCAAAAGTAACTTTGAAAACAGTTTAAAGGTAAATAATGCGGGAAAGCGGTTCGAAAGTAACTTTGGAAACAATTCAAAAGTAAATAATGCAGGAAACGATTCATAAGTAACTTTAGAAATAGTTTGAGGTTACTCACCTCAATGGCTCAGAAATCATCCATCATATAACATTGCCTTGCTCAAACCCAAGTCTTAGATCACAAACTCAATGCAATCAAGTCCTTTCAAAGTTCGGACAGCACTTCCCCTGAATTTGCTTACTTTTCCAGCCGTCATGGCTTCATTATATCCTCAGCCAGTCCCAAAGGTTCACACACAACAACAAGTTCATCCAATAGCCATTCAGCAAGCTCCAAGTAGTACTAGTACAAGTCAAGTTAGCGAAAAGTCCGGAAATGAAAGTTAAGCTCAAAACCAGAAAAACAGTTTTGACGTCATTTTGCGGTAATGGTACCAAAGGCACATCGAGTATCGGATGAAGGTGCAAGATACACCGTTTCGAAGCTAAAAGACAGGGCTACAAAATTGTACAAGGTCACTCAGTCCAAATCCCAACACAACTAAGTCAAATATGCCAAATAACAAACCAGAACCGTAATTGCAGGTTTACAAATTACACTATGCTGTAATCAGTACAACTCAGTCTAAACAGGTCCAAATGCAGAAATTCCAAAGGCATATGGTAGCTAGGACATCAAGCTACATTTCATCAGAAGACCTCAAGAACCAAATCCAAAGCAATTCCAGTCAAAACAACCCATTACAGGCGCAGTTCTTACATCCTGATCAACCCAGAACAGCAACAGTAAATTCGGCTTATCTCATTCTACACTACTCCAATTGCCCTGACATTTTACAGGCACCCTTAAAACATCAATACCTACAACTTTCATGTTTTGAGCCAAGGCCAATTCGGCCTCTATCTAGGACCTAAAATTTCGGACAGAATGAAGAACCAAGAACCCTAATTTTCCAGATTTCTTCCGAAACAGAATTTACTTGCAATCTTCCACGTTTTCCACCTTCTAGAATCATTAAACATCAATTCCCATCATCAAGGATAGCCACAACATCACATTCATATTAAACCAGAAAATTCATCAATAAATTGAAAACTTCACCAATTCATCTCAAACCAAGAAAAAAACCACAAATTTCAGCACTTTAGCTACCACTAAGCACAACTTAAGCTTCATTAAGTGTAGGAGGAAGTTCAATCACCACTCACCTAGTAAACAAGAGAAGAGGAGTTAATGGGCACCTTAGCTTCCTTGAACACTTCCACAAAATCACTTACTAGCACCAAATGGAAGGATTGTATGGAGTAGAAACAAATTTCAGCACTTGGGTTGGATGATTTGAGCTAGATGTTAGCTAAAATGGTGAAGAGCTCTCTTCCTTTCTTCCTTAAGGTTGGTCGGCCAAAGAAGAGAAAGAAATGGTGATTTTTGTGGTAAATTTGAGACATTTAATCAACAATTGGTAAGAAAGGTCAAAAGTCAAATAAGTGGCAACCTCTCTTAAAGTGACACATGTCACTCCATTTAAAGCATCTCTATCCTTTTTCTCTCTCACAACCTCTACTTATCTCTTAACACCCGATAAATTTCACCCAGTGTCCGGAACTTAACCTAATTGGCCGAATTTTTCCGAACATTTCGCACTAGCGGGTCCCACGTCCGTTATATATCCTTAATTTCTCAAAAACTAACCGATACTAGAAAAATCATCTAAAACCTATATTTACTCGTAAGAATTATCTGGGAAAAGTTCTAGTAAAGAAAAATGTAGAAAAGGCGGGCGATTTAATAAAATAATCCCTAGAAAATTAGAAAATTTCTGGGTTCACACACTTATACTTTTCG